>NC_049219.1:6930937-7010937 GCF_013347855.1 Anguilla anguilla | reverse complement strand
GGAGGACCGAACGCCATCCCACTTACCTTGTATTACTCTTTAAGGTGTAAGGTCACATGTGAGTAGAATGTTCTTAACTGAACATTCTGATGCTGATGTCACAATCACTGCTGGAGTTCTAGAACACTGACTTAGAATTTTTTAAAAACATTCAGAAAAAACCTACTCTTCAAAAGGGTTCAACAACACCAGCAGTTTTGACACAAATGTGTCTGCCATATTAATAAATGAGATCTATTTTAACATATATGGTGTGTGCGTGTGTGTCTGTCTGTGTGTGTGTGTGTGTGTGTGTGTGTGTGTGTGTGTGCGCCTGTGTGTGTGTGTGTGTGTGTGTGTGTGTGTGTGCCTGTGTGTGTGTGTGTGTGTGTGTGTGTGTGTGTGTGTGTGTGTGTGTGTGTGTGTGTGTCTGTCTGTGTTTCTGTGTGTGTGTGTGTGTGTGTGTGTGTGTGTGTGCGTTTGTGTGTGCGTTTGTGTGTGTGCGTGTGTCTGTGTGTGTGTGTCTGTGTGTGTGTGTGTGTGTGTGTGTGTGTGTGTGTGTGTGTCCAGGTCGGCTGAGCCGGATGTCGGTGAGCAGTGCCCAGTCCACGGTGTCCAGCGCCAGGAGCCGCCAGTCCCTCTCCTCGGCCGGCTCGGACAGCACCAGGTCCCAGAGCAGCCGGCCCTGGAAATAGGCCCCGCCCCTCCCACCTCCGCACCCCACCCCACGCCACGCCCAACCGGGTTTCCCACAGCCCCGCCCCCTCCCCCTCCCCCTCCTCCCTAACCCCGACCGTCCGTAGCCTCTCAGACACACGCGTCCGAACCTGCTGCTTTTAGTACGGTAGGAGTCCCGCCCCCCCCCCCCCCCCACCCCACGCGAGGTGAAGCCCTCTGTTTGCCCACGGGGGCCGGGAGCCGCTCTCTGTACAGGTTCACCTTTCACTTCCTGTCTCCATGCAGCAGACGAGAGCAAAAGGTGCGAATACAGGAACTTGAGCGTCCTAAAAATAAACTTTTTTTTTTTTTTTTTTTTTAACGATGTACTTTTATATGCATGTTTGCCGTTCGTCGGGGGGGCTGGAATGTTTGAGTGCGAATAAACGGTCTCCCTCGGCTGCTCTTATTTCTGTGACCTTGCGGTTTGCCGAACATGTTCCCCGTGATGAGTACGTGGGCTGATGAAGGATCACCAGCGGCCCGTTTCGCTGTTTGTCGTTCGTGTGGGCGTTAGTCGGAAAACGACGGAGCGCTCGCGTGACTAAATCTCTCCGTTTGCCGTTTAGTCGACGGTAAGCTTTATTTGTTTTTGTTTTTTTATATTCCGGTCGACTGAACCGAGTTTGGCTTTTTAGTGCGTAATTTCGCTTTTTAGCCGAAATGCGTGAATTCAAATGTAATCGCCTGTCTGGCTGAAGACGATGTCTGTCTCTGATGCTGTTTACAGGAAGCACAGAAGAGAGAAACCGTCCAGAAGACCCAAACACGCTCTGATCCAAACACGTTTTACACGGCTACGGCTACGTACCTGTGACCGCAGAAACGATGCACCTGAGTTCTCCGAAACGAACAAAGAACGGGTTTGAACGCGAAGGTCAAAGGAAAAAGCACTGTTACTGCAAAGCCCTACTTTTGTAATCATTGTTTTCGCCTCCGCGCTTTCCCTGAAAGATTAGAAATTTAACTCTGTGAGCAGATTAGGCTCAGTCGCGCGTTAATTTAAATTAAGGTATTTTTAAATCGAGGGAGAGCTTTTTTTGGAGCGGTTCGTTGCACGCCCTTAATTCTGTGAAGGGTTTGTGGATTCCCCCAGTTTACCGAAGAAGGCCTTTTTACCGGACAGTCGTTCACCGACCGGCTCAAAGAACCGTTTGGGTGATTTTAGTGGGCCACACCTTTGCACCAGCGACGTGAGTTTAGGACGCTAGGCTGGGGCAGCGACCGTCTGCAGCGCATGCAATGCATGTGTCAGTCTTTTGAAAGAAAATGACACTTGTGGCCTGGGACAATTGTTTTCACTGCAACTGGGCAATCAGAAGTACGTTTGGGGGCGGGGTTTAATAAGATATTGGGGGGGATTGTGCAACAGTATTGGTGCATTTCTGAGCGCGACGGCGAGATTTGCAGAAGACGTCTCCTAGCGACGGACGTTTTTTCTGCCAGTGCCTCGGACCTGGGCACTGGTACCCTCGTTCCGTCGCCGTTCCACGTCCTGTCTCACGCGTGTGTTCACACACGCGCTTCATTGTGCGTTCGCTATCTCCGAGTGTGTGTTTTTTTTACCGTGCCGACGGGTCCAAAACCGTCCTTTAAAGAATTCCGCCAGGAGGCTGGAACGAGGAAGGAAGAATCGAACTCCCGGAGCTCGTAGTCGGAACGCGGTCTCCCTCTCTCCGGCCTGTCCCGTTTTGTATATTTGACGTGTAATAAAGCATACGTGTTTTAAACCCTGCTGAGTGTTGGTTGGTGTGGATCATTCCCGTGTTCAGTACTTAAGCCACGTTCCTATTGATGGTGCAGTTCGCTTCCTTACGTTTCCGGTCATTACGCATATATTCCAAACTCGTCAGAAAGTTTGGAGAGTATGCCTAATTGCACGCAGAAGCTGTCGGCCAGTCGAGAACACAGGCTCAAACTGAAACCACATCAGAGGTATCCCAGAACGTGAACTGACCCTTTGAGGTCATTTTCAGCACCCTGAAGTGCTCCCGTTCCAAATGACAGGAGTAAAGAAGACAGAATGCCAGTGGAAAGTAGATTTTTTTTATTTGTATTTTTTTTTTGTAGTTTTTCTTTGAGAGAAGGTGTACCTAGTCTAAACTGAACCGTGCGAGCGGACAGCCACGTTTCGGGGCTGTCCTTGCCCTCCGCTCGACCTCTCAGTACATGTTGTCCTTGGCGTGCTCCATGATGACCATCAGGGCCAGCCAGGTCTCCTGGGCGGTGGGGATGATCTGATCGGCCGGCAGGACGAAGCCGTAGCGACCGGTGTCCCTCAGCTCGAAGGTGTAGGAGTACTTGATGCCTTGGTTGTAGGTCCAGTCGATGGTGCCGCCGCTCGCTTGGTCTGCGGGAAAGAGGAGCGCACGGATTCAGCCAGCGAACCTGTGCTGAGCACTGGAGCTTATGGTGTGTGTGTGTCTGTGTGTGTGCCTTGTGTATGTGGACGTATGCATGTGTGTTGTGTATGTACATGTGTGTCTTGTGTATGTTCGTGCGCATGTGTGTGTGGGTGCGTCTTGTGTATATGCGAGTGTGTGCATCCATCTGTGTGTGTGTCTGTGTGTGTGTGTCTTGTGTATGTACGTGTGTGTGTGTGTGTCTGTGTGTGTATGTCTTGTGTGTGTGCGTGCGTGCGTGCGTGCGTGCGTGCGTGCGTGCGTGCGTGCGTGCGTGCGTGCGTGCGTGCGTGCGGGTCACTCACAGATGGTGTCGATAATGCTGCCGTAGGTGTATCTGGTTCCGTACAGAGAGGCCAGCTCAGTGATGGCCTTCTTGGCTAGTGCATGCTGGGAAGAGAAGAGAAACCGTTCAATCCAAATGTTCACACACAAGCAAGCTAAATAAATACTTCTAAATGTTCTGGGCTCAAGGATAAAATGGCAATGTCCATGCATGTTTTCAGTATTCATTAAAACGGTTACAAGCACCAGTTATTTCCATGGAAATAAAAAATGAGACCTGTGCTTGTTGCTGCTTAGTGTCAAAGGTTAAGAGTTTAAGTAATAAGGAATGTGATCATACTTGGTATGTCTTGGTACAAAAATAAACCTTCCCTCACATCCATATTTAACATAATTGGCAGGCTCATTTTTTTTTTTAAGAACAGTCCTTGATGCCCTTTAATCTCTTTAAGCAGTTTAGCAGTGAAGTACGTTGTTACCAGACAGCCAGCTTCCTGTATTTCACAGTTTAAATACAGGCCGCCCTGTAGGCGGTCCCAGGGGTGGGCTGGGCTTGGCGTAGCCGTGGCGATTGGCTCACCAGCTCGGGCTGCTCTGGAACGGGCTGGCGGGTGTAGCCGTAGGGGTACAGCAGCATCTGCGAGTAGCTGTGGATGGAGACGAAGGCCTTGATGTTGCCGTGGGAACGCACGAAGTCCACGATGGAGCTGACCTCCGACTCGGAGTGAGCCCGGGGCCCGCGGTAGGTCTCGCTGCAGGCGTAGCCACTGGCGCCGGCACCTGCCAATCACAGCGCCAAGACCCGCCTTCAGACCAATCACAGCGCCAAGACCCGCCTTCAGACCAATCACAGCGCCAAGACCCGCCTTCAGACCATTCACAGCGCGAAGTCACGCCTTCAGACCAATCACATCGCAAAGACCCGCCTTCAAGGAGGGCTTTGGAAGGTCGGCGTTCAGGTGGGTCTGTACAGCCAGCACATTAAGACTTCTTTCGGGCACACGGGTGGTCTCTCAAACAAAGGTGTACCTTTGGGTGCCTGTACTTGATCTGATGGGCCTCCATTTCTCTGATAGATTTAAAACATTTGTGGGGTACAGTTGGTGATGCATTAAACTGGTGGTGTCTCAATTTTTCTTGAGAGAGTGCTGAGAGAAAACTTAATCTAAAGAGTTGGAGATGAACATTAATTTCTTTGTTTTTTGTTTTGTTTTTCTTGCCTCACTTGATTTTTTATTTATTTTTTTGTAGGTACTGCAGGGGGTGGTTTAAAAGAAGCGGATCGAACGCGTTTACCTCCGAAACCAGCGTCCCAGTTCCTGTTGGGGTCGACGCCCACGCAGGTTGTTCCGGGGTTTGGCTTCCTGGTCTTACGCCACATGCGGTTCTGTAAAAAAAAAAAATAATAAATGCATCAAAGCGAGCCCCTACTGAGCATGCTCAGTCTGAGAATGACCTCTGTTAAATAAGGTAATGACACTTGGGCAGATAATATTCACATTTTTCCTTGGTATAAAAAGCACAACACAAGAAAAGTATAGATAAATAAAACAGAATGAAGACTATAGACATTTTGGGAAACAGTAGTGCAGTGAAAAATTGTTACTGAAGGTTGAACAGAAGTTTTAAAAATGAGTACGTTTTGAGAGACCCGGATTCAGAGGTCCTAATAAAATTGGACAGTTGTTCTGTTGATGGTTTTGTTATGGAACCAGGCCAGCGGCCCTGCTGGTAAACCGGCACGCTGGGCGGGACTCACCTGGGTGTGGGTGTACGCGTAGCCGTCGGGGTTGGTCACGATCTCCAGGAAGATGTCCATCCTATTGAGGATGTCGGTGAGGGCGGGGTCGCGGCCGTAGTCCGTCACGATCTGTTCGTCGGGTAAGAAACGTTAAGTTAAGATTTTGTTTGTTCTTCTAAAGGCCGTTGTGTTTGTTTAGCTTGACGTAAATTAGGGAAGAAGTGAGCGTCGTTCAGGGCGGTGGGGGGGGGGGGGGCAGGGCTGAGTGCTTCCGGTACCTTCTTGGCGAACCAGGTGCCGCTCGCCTGGGTGACCCACTCCCTGGAGTGGATCCCGGTGTCAAGCCACACTGCGGGACGGTTGGGTCCGGTGCTGAACTGCAGGTTTGGAAGGGTGCGGTAAAGATCAAAGCCAAACAACGGGACGTTTTTAAACACTTTACCATGTGTACATCCACTTGGATCTCTGATTGTAATTTGAGTTTCGCTGAAATTTCATTAGAAAATGAAGTCTGGAGAAATAGTTTGGGTGCTTTAGTCTTAAGTCCATATCCATTAAGAGGCCCCCTTACAGCTGTGCTGGCATGCCCACCTAAAACCCTTTTTTTTTCCTGGATTACGTTTCCAAAGAATGACCTGAGCAGCCTTTCCAGGCTTTATGATATTGGTAGCCTGGGTGCTTTGTCCCATGAACCATCTATAAGTGTGCACTGTAAAGATATTGTCCCACATTTTAACAGGAAGGAATCGTAAAGATGTCCAGTGTGAGGTCACTGTAATGGATGCCTGTGTGTAAATGCTAGCGCGGCGCTACGGACGCGTTCGGGACTCACCTTGAGCACGTTCAGCGGGCGCTGCTCGTAGCTGGCGCCGATCTGGATCTTGCTCACCAGGGTCGGGTTCTCCGCCACCAGCATGTCCATGAAGCTGTAGATCTGGACCCGGTGCGGAGAGAGCGAGGCATGAGTCGGGAGGCGTGGCCGTCTTGAATCTCAGAGTCCCATGCCGGGCATGTACAGCAGGGGACAGTAGCCCCGAAACCCCCCTCTCTCTGTGAGGTAGTTATTCTCATAGTAACACCAAATCCAGGCCCTAATTGGCTGGTGTTGGCAGTTTTTTTTCTCCAGCCTTTGTGGCTTAATTATAGTAATTTCAGGTTCATTTCATGTTGCCGTTTGAAGGCTTGCAGGGCGCTCAGGAAATCTGTACCCACTGTGGGTGCTAGTAAATGGGGCTTATGGCAGATTTGTTCATCAGAGTAATTAAACCGGAGGATTTAATTAGGAGGGTTGTAATTACAGGGGCTGCCCCACACATGGGGAGAGGTGCCGGAGCCTGGGTTCGGGGGCACTGACCTCGCTCAGGGTGTGGTAGTTGGCGTAGTCGTAGGCGTCGGTGTTCCTCGGCGGGGCCGAACGGGCGCTCTGCATCTCCCGCTGCTCCTGGTCCAGAACGGCCTGCGGCGGGAAAGGAGCGGGTCACCGCTGCTCTTTAAGTAGCGCTGCTCTGTAAATACTGCTGCTCTTTAAGTAGCACTGCTCTGTAAATACTGCTGCTCTTTAAGTAGCGCTGCTCTGTAAATACTGCTGCTCTTTAAGTAGCACTGCTCTGTAAATACTGCTGCTCTTTAAGTAGCGCTGCTCTTTAAATACTGCTGCTCTTTAAGTAGCTCTGCTCTGTAAATACTGCTGCTCTTTAAGTAGCACTGCTCTGTAAATACTGCTGCTCTTTAAGTAGCACTGCTCTGTAAATACTGCTGCTCTTTAAGTAGCGCTGCTCTGTAAATACTGCTGCTCTTTAAGTAGCACTGCTCTGTAAATACTGCTGCTCTTTAAATAGCGCTGTTCTTTAAATACTGCTGCTCTTTATAAGTAGCCCCCTACTTATAAGTCCACCCTAGTACTGCGTGCTTTGAGTCCAGTGCAGTTAATTGTTAAGTCATGCAGTTAATCGTTGCAAACTGTGTTGGCCCTCTTATCACTGTTTATCCTTGTGAAGCTAATGCTGCTCTTGAATATGTATGTGCAGGTTAGGATACTTGTGTTGTGTGTCTGGTTGTTACTCTAATTCTCCCTGAATTATGACTAATAACAAAAAAGACTTAAAGGGATTTTTTTCTTTGTTTTTAATAGCCTATTAGACTCTTTCAGAAGTATTGCCGTCCCACCTGCAGGTCCTCGATCATGATGGTGTACAGGATCTCGTTGAACAGCAGGTAGGCCTTGACGTCCTGAAGGTTGTGGAAGGGGACATGGATGTCCACAGGGAGGGAAGGGTGGGTGGGCTCCTTCCAGAGGTCCAGCTGTTTGGGAAAAAATATCTCCTTTAACAGCAGAGAAACACCCTGTGATGATGTAAGAGGCACACTGGCCTCGAATGCTGAGTTGACCTTTGCTTTTATCTAACGCTTACATTTCAATGTGAAGTTATTTAAACTAATTTACCTCTCTAATAACAGTCAAGATAAAAAAATACAGGTTAATTTTGACGCCCGTTTAGGATGACTTGATGCGTGCGTTGTTTTGATTTCAGGTAGATGTGGCCGCCCGGGGTCAGACTCACCTGTAGCCAGTCCATCTCGCTCAGGTCCTGGAGCAGAGCGAGCTGAGCCTCGTCCTCCGCCCTTATTCTCAGAACCTGGTCTCTGGAGATCACAGGGAGTTCACAGCCAATCACCACCCCTGCTTTAACATCTCCACCACCTCTCCTTCTTGCTGTTTGTCAAAGGATCCAGCAGAGGGAGCTCGAGAGCACACGTTAAGCAGTGGAGCTTGGCACAGTCTTCGCTCACCAAACTCCCAAGTTGTAGGGCTGCCTTCACATACGCGTACACAGATTAAGATTAATCCTGAACTGGACTGAGCTTTGTGTGGAGAATCGCCATTCAAAATATACTTCAGTCTAGGAGTAGGCTTAATGTGTGTGTGAAATTGGCCTTATTGTTTTAAGGCAGAAAAAATGGTGAACCAAACCTTTTTTCTTGACATTATCGTTGTCACTGTGTTAAACATAGTAATAAGTGAAAATGCTCGATTTTTTTCTGCAAAGATGATTATGATAAATGTATCTTTTTTTTTAGCAGATGCTTGAAAAAAACGTAGGCTTAAGGGCGAGGGAAGTATCAGTGTGCATCTGTTATTGTTCCCCTATTAAAGCCGTTAACTACGATTGCAAAAGCGGGCTCACCATGTTTCGCCATTGCCACGTTGGCAGCTAACGTTTAACCAAGAGAGGGTGCAGGAAGTCACACTCAGACACACGCGTCCATATTTATTATTTCCATATTTCATCGCCTTTTCATGCTGGGTATAATAGAAAATTAAATAGATCTGTAAACATTCAGGTAGCTAACGGCCCAGCTGTTTGACCACATGCTTGACCACATTTGACTAATTGCAATCTAGTTGAAAAGCTGTGTGGAACAGTTAACCCTTTGTAGAGAAGATTTTTTGGAATGTTTTCTCAGAATTCTAAGTCAGTGTTCTAGAACTCCGCTGCTTTCAATTACCAGCAGTGATTGTGACATCAGCATTAGAATGTTCAGGTAAGGACATTCTAATTGTATTTTTATTGATCCTATACCTTAAACGGTTAAAGTGAGGCAGATTGATTTAATGCATTCAAGAGCTGCAGTGAGCTCTTTAGGTCAATTGCAGATAAACAAGTGGTAGAAGTTTTGAAGTTCATAAGCATTCGTCTGTAAACAAACTGTTTTAAATCACTAAGCTGTGATTATTGTTCAACAATATTTTTACCATGTGATGTGACAGAGCAACCAGGGTTCAGAACGTTGCTGTACTGGAGTGTTTTTCCCCGTTAACGTTTAAGACCGTAAAATAATAGGAGAAAAAAAAAGGAGACACAGTGCTTTTTAGTTTTAAACACAATAATTTAGTCGAAAAACTCAAATATGTTTACATTTTATTTTAGAACGTTAAAAACGTGAGACGGTTAAAAACTCTGCTCCTAAAATGACCGCAAAGAAGAGAATGTGGAAAAATATAACAATATAAACCCGCCACCTAACATGCAGATATTTGTGAAAGCTTTTGGTTCATTTGTGGAATGCTCGAGCCTGTGTGATCTGTGATTCGTACAACAGGTGGTTCCAATCAGACAACCTAATTAATGGGGGTTAAAGCTGTGACAGCTTACAGGTGTGCCTGAGTAGTTGGTTAGAATCTTGTGTTTGAATGATAAGTTTTTTTTCCCCCCACAGTCACCGAACATGAGCTATACACTCTAGCCCAGAGGTGGGCAATGAGGGCTGTATCTGTTTCTGATCTTCACGCCAACTTCCGCCCTTAATGATTTAATTAGCCCCAATATTCACGCCGTCTGACACATCACCTACGTTTCTTGATAAGCGAACGAACGAGAGCCAAAGACTTGTTCTTGTGTCCCTAAATGAAATGTACCACTGTGATCCAATCTACGAGTGAACCAGTGTTGGTGTATGCAGCCAATCAGCTCATTCAGCCAGGAGTAATTGGTGGAAACAAAAACCTGCACACACACCGGCCCCTCCAGGACAGGAATGTCCCACCCCTGCTCTAGCCAGTAGTGCACTTCTAAGAACGCTTATGTCCTCTGCTTTCTTTAAGTGTGGTAGGTGCGTGCTGGGAAGGGGGCATGATTCATAAATGCACACTATTTTCATTTAAATAATGAAACATAATCGATCGATTATCGCCTCAGTCGGAGAATACGTGCATTCGAATTACCTGTCACCTTAGCAGCAGCCTTCTGTGCAACAAAATGTTGCGGGTTCAAACCCCGGCTTTTCCTCCCTCGGGTGGAGTTTTTTGAGAGTTTGCTCCCCGCTCTTCCCTTGTGTCTATGTGGTCTCGTCATCGTCCGTACCCTCCGGCGAGCTTCAAAGCGCCGGAGACGGTCGGGGGGAGCGAATTCGGCGTCTTCGTCTCTAAAAAAAAAACATCTGCTCACATTTATTCATACCGCACAGCCGACTGCCAGGCTTCCCTGCGAACGCGTGCTGCGAGGTCCCATCGCTGTCTGGACGGCGGAGGCAGGGGAGTGTTCTTCCCCCGGTCTACGCCGCGACGCCCAGGAGAAGAGATGCTGTGAGGTGAACTCTACGGTATTTATGGTGGTATCTATGGCGGCGTCTATGGTATCCACTGAAATGCATGCTGTCTCTGAGGGAGGGAGGGAGGGGGGGAGGGGGGGGGAGGGTGATAGCTGGGACCACTGTTGCAGGTTTAAGATGGAAAAGGGCACCTGGGTTTGACGCGAGCGGAGGAGGGGGGGGGGAGGGGGGAGGGGGGAGTGCGAGGAACGCCCTCACGCGGACTCCGCTCGGGCGAGGACGGCGGTGCCCGTTTCAGCGAGGGGTGGGGGGGGCCCAAATCGATCGGTTCCATAGCTGCGAGGAAGCGCGCCTGTGATGAAGCCCCTTCTCTCATTCTTCCCCCCCCGAAGCGTCACTGGTGAACACAGTCCGCAGTGTCAACAGAACAAACCAGCCTATAAGGAAACAGATTTGATACGGTTACACCCCCCCCCCCCCACTCCCCCTCTCCCCCACTTTATAATTGTGGCTATACTTAGCTTCGCAGTTCTTTGAATTCAGCTTTGAACTCAGGACAAAAGGGGTCTCTGTGCGTGAGTTATGTAATGAGATGGGGCTCTCTGATATATTCGTGGTTTACATGCCAAGTCTGCTTTTTAAAGTTTTACTGTCAGCTTGCTTTTTTTGATTTACTGGGTATAATTGGGCTGAACAGTCTTAATTCCAGGTGCTTTTACTCTTTTCCACGTAAGAGGTTGAGCATGGTAAAGTGGGGCGGGGTTTTCATATCTATGGGGAGGGGCCAAGTGGAGTGTCATCCTCTTCCCTCCCTCTCCTCACCTTCTTCTTTTCAAATGCACTATTTCGCGTTGTGTGTGCATTTTGTGTGAACATCCCAGTGGACATTTTAGTGCTGAAAAGTCGGTGGAATGCTAGTGAAATGCTGCTTAGGCGTTCGGGTGAAATCCTGGCTACGTTTGGTTGAACAGTGAAAGTTTTCCAGCCAGCTAGGAGGTTGCCAGGCTACCACCGAATGTGTGTAATTCAGGGAGAAAATCAATCCTCAAGTCAAACCTCAAGCCCAGCACTTGTTAGCGCACGCAAAAACCAGTAACATGACCAGCGATTGGTCACAGTATTTGTTTTGCACCAATCGTTGGTCGTGTCATTAGTTTTGCGTGCCCTGAGAAGTTTTGCACGTGCTAAAAGTCTTAGTAAAACCAGACCCTCGCATGGCCTTACCGCCGACCTCCATCTTGGCTCTTCTGGGACTCCGTCCCGGCAGACCTCGGGGCCTCTCTGCACGCGTGCCTCCCTGCTCCGCTATCGGCCCCCGGCTGAGGATCTGAGCGGGGCCCGATCTGAGAGAACGAGACGATTAGCGGCATCAAAAGCGGGAAGCCTTCGGCCTCGCCGGCGCCGTCGGCTGTTCTCCGAAACGGACGACACTGAACCCCCTTCAGAAAGAACACCACGCGGATCCACTCCTCGCCCCCCCCCCCCATCCCCGCCCCCCCACCCCCCCCCCCAGCGCCGAACCCAGACAACGCCGCGCACTGTTCCGCACAAACAGGTCACAATAAACCTAGAACATTCCATTTCCCCACATTCCTTAACCCTTTAAGGTGTATGATCGCAAGTGTGTGATTAGAACGTTCTCAACTGAACATTCTAATGCTGATGTCACAATCCAAAAAAAAACGACTCCCCAAAGGGTTAACTGTACTAAGAGGGATTGCACGCTGGATTTTAAAAAGGGACACAGAAGTGTGAAAATGTTTTTGTGTGTGTGTGTGTGTGTTTAACGAGAAATTAAATGGTCTTGCTTTATTTTACTTTAGTTGCTGGATATTGGTTTCACATTGTGTGAAAAAGTCAAATTTCTTCTTTGCTTAGGGGAGGTGTGCTCACACGGCGATAAAAACGCAGCGTTCTGACCTCACAATGCGAACACATCACATACAGGTACAGAGAGAAAGGAAGGGAGCAACAGAGAGAGGAACCGTTTCCAATGTGACCCAACAGCAACAGAGAGATTCTTCAACTGTCAGCCATGAACCCTTCCAGCCCTCACAGACAACGGCTGCACGAGCGGTTTGAGTTACCGCTAGCGACTAGCCAGCTAAGCTAAAGAACAGGGCCTCCAGCCAATGGGAATTAGTTAATTAGACATTTTTTACTTTTTTTACAGTTGACAGTTGGATGGTTGCCAGATACACACCCCGGGGCTATTACAGTACAGGAGCTCTATTAAGACCTTGCGTTTGAACAGACTGTACAGGTCACAGGATGAACCGCTGACTGACAGTCAGCTGTGCAGACGTGAGGAGGGAAGGGGGGCGAGGCGAGGGAACCTGCAGAGGGCGCTGTTGAGCTTGTGCATGCTGCCAGCAAAGCTCAATTGTGAAGAAAAGTCCTCTTCATTTATACATTTTTTTCGGGTCAGTATTCTTGGTGTGCATGGGACAGGTTAGTACTTTCATTATTATTATTTTTTCCACATAATGCTAATGTCTTTGTGACTCATTGCAGTGAGAATATTTTATTGAAAATATTATTAATTATTAATGATATTTTTATTGAATGCAAAATAGAACATATAGTTCTTACAATTAAGACCAGAGACTCATGTCCCCCACAGGGGACAACATTGAATTACTAGGTCTCAGGAGGTTAATCGATCATTCAGCCAGACCGCTGCTTCAATATCCATACCACTTCGGCGACTTATCGACAAATTGGATTGTGGGTTTTGTAGTTCTCATACCACGGGGCTCAGTCACGCAGGAGATACGCACATAAACACGTGTAGTTGTGAAACTCGGAGCGCCTTCCCTTTGGGCCCCCTGATTTTTCTAATTGCGCCCGGCAACAAGTTTCTGCAAGGTGCCCCCCCCCCCCCCCACCCCGCTACTTTAAAAATGCTTTTTCGAAGGAGCTTTAGATCGAATTACAGTGCTTCTCAACTTGAACTTTAAATTGTTCGCTTGTCATAACAACATGCGGTTTAAAAAAAAGAAAAAAGTACGAACCTAGAACAGGGAGTTCCAGGGTGGGAGGGTCCCCAGGACCTCGCCCCGGTGAGTGGCGTGGGTTTCCTCCAATCGGCTCGCGTGCTGACCGAACGTCCGTCTGCTCCTGCACGGGGCGCAAACGTTGCTTGTTGGTGACGGCGTCACACGAGCATTTGCTTGTTTGAGAGTGTGCGTAACGATAGAGAGGGCAGGGTTATTGTGCTCGCGGTTGGCGTCCATTTTGAGAGAGAAGGGGAGTTATTGCGCCTGTTGTGGGTGTTCATTATGAGAGAGAGAGAGAGAGAGAGGGCGGAGTTACTGTGCTCGCTGTTGATGTCAATTATGAGAGTGGGCGGGGTTATTACTCGTTTACGAGAGAAGCGGGGTGGTTACATTGCCTGTTGTGGGTGTTCATAAGGAGGGGCAATTGCTGGAAACTGTGACTCAGCGTGTTAGTTGGCCATCCTGTCCCTACAGTACAGGGTCTCATTACTGTACCAGCGAGCACTGAATGACTCACCCGGAAGCTGAAACATGCCACAGATCGGTTAACGAAGGTCAATAAAGTTTTCCTGTGGCAGAGAGAACCCGACGGAGCGTATGTGAATTATGTGCGAGGCAGGCGGTCGGCCTCTAAAGTGCGCAGGTCACCGCGGCGACCTTCAGCCAGCCGAAGGCTCCGCTAGCGGCGATAGCGGGTCGCTAACAGCGCCGCCGACGCGCTGCGGCTAGCAACGCCGAGAACGGCTCGGCGCTTAAAGGGGCTTCCGCGAAATGAAACCCAGGCTTCACGCCGCGGGCGCTCCCCGACCTGAGACTCCGACCCGCCACCCACACACGCTTCGCCGCCTGGCGGTCTCGTCCAATGAGCTCGTGCGGCCTACAGCTTCGCGGCTGAGCCGTTGTTGTTGTTGTTGCTCCAATATGTTGGACCGGGGCAGCCCTAGCGAGGCAGAAATTCGACAAACCGACATCCTATCGCAGCGCCACGTTAAAAGTCACTGAGCTCTTAAGTGTGACCCATTTTTTTGCCAATGTGTGTTTACGGAGATCGCACGGCTGCACGCCTGATTTTGTGCACCTGTTAGCAAACGGCTGTGGCTGAAGTAGCCGAAACCGCTAACAAGAAAGGGGGCTGTCCGCGCACGTTTGGAAACGCGGCGTGCGTCGAACGCCCTCGTTTGCGGAGAGCAAACGACGGAGCGCGTTATACGCAAATACAGGGCCCGGCGCCGGCACCCCCCCACCGCTCGCCGGGGCCACTCCCACGATGCACCGCGCGACCCGGCCCGCGGGACGAATAGGATGCGCCGGGCCCCGGATCCGGCCCGAGCCGCCCGCGAGAGCGAAATATTTACGCAAGATCCAGACGCTTCTCTTTGCTTAGGCTGGGGGGCAAAACGGAACCGCGCGCTGCGCCTGAGGGCTGGGAGGGCGGCTCTGGGACAAATAAATCCATGCGTGGAGGGTGTGTGTGTGTGTGTGTGTGTGTGTGTGTGTGTGTGTGTGTGTGTGTGTGTGTGCGTGCGTGTGTGAATGAGAGAGAGGAGGGGGGGGTATAACAGAAAAGGGCTTTTCATACGCACGCACACACGCACACACGCACACACTCATGCACGCACGCACATCTAATATAGCCAGTGATATTCCAACATTGATTTGGTGTGTCTGATATCAAGCGTTCGGGGCCAAACAAAACCGAAACTAGCAGACAAACGTACAGACAAACGCAATATTCAATTATTTACGTGTTTAACTACTCACATCCATTTATGTTAGGTCTTTAACGTTCTATTTATCTCTTTAAAAGTTTTCACTACTGTTCCTCCATGCTGTTTAAATTCATCCGTTCATTAAACTAACTCAATGAAATAGCTGGCAGGTACGTGAGCCCTGAATGGAATGCAGAGCTCATTATCAGCCCTACTCCTTCCATCAATCATCGGGTAATTCAGACAAGTCAAAACTCCCCGAGCTAACCAGCATCCAAAGTCTCTCGCAGAATGGAAACGACGCGGGCTTCTCAGACGCAGGCGTCCCTGCTAGCGCGCTAGCTGCTAACACGACCGCACTTCCAGCTAGTATCGCGACTAACGATGATTATAATTTGAAACAAAACAAATAAATGCTTACAGTGGCGAAAGTCAGGAACTGCAGCCTTTTACGTGCACAGCCCCGCCATTTTGGGGGAGCAAAAGTAATTGGGCAATTACCTGTTCCGCTGTTTCTTGGCTGGCTGTGTGTCTTTGCATCATGGGTTCATGCACAAGAAAGCTAACTAAATGAGTTGATTCTAGGTGTGGCATTGGCATTCAGAGTATACTGCTGAAATAAAATCACCATATTTAGTGCTTGGTTGCGAATCCTTTGCATTCGATGACTGCCTGAAGCCTGGAAGCCTCGGACCTCACCAGACACTGGACATCTTCCCCCGGTGATGCTCTAGCTGGTCTGTGCTGCAGCCATCTTAAGTTCCTGTTTGCTTTGGAGGATGTTTGCCTTCAGTCCTGTCTTCAGCAAGTGAAAAGGCATGTTCAATTGGATTCACGATGGGCGATTGGCTAGGCCAGCCAAGAACGTTCCACTTTTTGGCCGTGAAATGCTCCTTGTTCGCTTTAGCAGTACGTTCGGGGGGCACTGTCTCCGTACAAGGTGGAGCTCTGAGGCATTTGGTTGGATCTAAGCAGATAAGACGTTTCTGTACACTTCAGAATTCACCCTGCTGCTGCCGTTAGCTGTCACATCATCAATTAAGACAAGTCCCCTGGCAACCACATATGCCCAAGCCATAGCACTCTCCCTCCACCGTATTTCACAGGTAAAGGGGTGCTTTCTCTTTCAATTACTTTGGCACAGGTTAACTCTAACCTGGTCGTTCCATTCTTGAGGCTTACTAGTGGTTTGGATTTCGTGGTGAACCCTCTGAGGTTGTGCTGGTCTAGCCTTTGACACATCTATGCCCGCATCCTGGAGAACGTACTAGATCTGTTCCATAGTTGAAACTGGGGTTTTTCTTCACAATTGAAAGTATTCTTTGGTCATCCACTACAGTGGTCTTTCGTGGTCTACAAAGTAGTTTGCTATTGCTGGGCTCACCAGTGTGTTCTTGGTTCTTAACAATATGCCAAACAGTCGATTTTGGCTGTGCCTCTGACCGATATATTCTGAATTTTCAGCTTCATGATGGCCTGCTTTAACCAGCTTTACTGGCATTGGAACTTCTTTGGTCTTGAGAGACAAAAGCAATGGACTCCATATGCAAATACCACACCTAGAATCAACTGCACACCTTTCGTTAGCTTTCTTGTGCATGAACTAATAATTCAAAGCCAAAAAGCCGGCCATGAAACTGTTGAACAAGCAACTGTCCAATTTCCTTTGCTCGGCTAAAATGGGGAACTGTGTACAAAAAGGGCTGCATTTCCTACCCAGATAACCAGACAGGATTGTAAATGCCCTCAAATTACAGCTGACTGTCTGCAATTTAACAGTCATCGTTTGATTTCAAATAAAACGAAGTGGAGTACAAAGCAAAAAATACAAAAAAAAAAAAAAAATGTGTCACTGTCCAAATACTTACGGACTGCCCTGTATTATTATTATTCCGGTATGTACCGCCCACGGCGTGAAGAACAAGCACACAGTGAGCCATCTGACTCCTCTGGATGGGTAAAGAACAGCAGATTATGTCTGCAGAAGAGAGAGAGAGAGAGAGAGAGAGAGAGCAAGAGAGAGAGACTCCGTTCAGTAAACGCTCCCAGGACTTTTGCAGCGCATGCGAGGTGGTCGACACACAGAAGTTTCTTAAGAAACCTTCGTTAAAAAAATAAATAAAAATACTACCTTAATGTCGGAACTGCTGGATCCGTGCACACCGATGATATGGTTACCTTTATTACGGTAGGGTATCTTCCAGTATATTTGCATATAGTGATTTTCTGCGCAATGCGTATGTGTTTGTGGGAATCTGAAGCGTATAACTTGTGAATGACAGGAGCCATCGTAGTTATTCCTTCCTTATTTTAAATTGCACATTGACATTTAATAGGCGCCACTGAACTAGCATGGATAGCACCACTTCTGGATTAACTGCTGTTTTCCGAAAATGGAATTTGTGGTAGACGGGCTATATTTGAGAGGTAGGTGTGATACTTTTAAGAAAACTATTTTTGACGTCAACTTGGCTGATCTGCGGTCCAGCCCTGTAATTCTCTTTTTGCGCCGCGCGCCGTACGAGACGCGTCGGTGTAAATCTAGATGGAATGCAAAGCTCTGCGCGGCGCGAGCTGCCCCGGGGTGAAGTTAAAACCAGTACAGACGCCGTTCCCCCCTTTAACCGAGAATGCTCACCCACAGGTGGGAAAAGTCTACCGCAAGACCTAGTTCCTCAAACCTCCCAACAGTTTTTTTGAGAGGATTTAATATAATTTAATTACGGATTGTGCGCCAAAATGTTTTTTTTTTGTTTGTTTTTTTTGCGACGTCCCTTCAGTTAAGGTTCTGGGGGTTATCAGAACACGGACTTTGTGCAATACATAGAACTGTTCTCAGGGAAGACTATGCGGCATTATTAAAGCATAAAAGTATTCATATGGCAAAGTAAAGTTGATTGCACGGAATTTATTGCATTTTTAAAAAAAAACTATAAAAGCTACTTCATTTTCTCTAATTGAACAGACATAATAAAGTTTAATGTGCGTATTTACATCATTTCCCATACAAAGTAAAATGAATAGAAAATATTTATTGACCATTTAAGAAGCTGGCTGCGTTTCCATCCGAAGAAATGTAGCTACGTTACAAACCCACAGAATACAGCAGGCGGTCTGATGCTCCTGTGAGATCCTTTTTACGATGAATGTACATCGGCGCCGCATGACGCTTTTCCTTAAGATTGTATGCACCTGCACTTAAATGATCTGCACCTGTTTGTTCTTCTGCAACTGTTCATTTTTTTTCCAACTCATTTCTCAAAACGTCCCGTCCCTTGGCAAGTGCTGGGGAGTTTTTGTGCTCACTTACTTTTCAGTGAAAGACACGTGAAATAGTGTATTCGATAGGTTCTGCAGGTCAGGGAATACAAATTTAGATCAGCGTTTACCAAACCTCAACCAGTTTTAATGAATGCTGAAAATATGGTATTTGTGCGAAGTGTATTTACGCACGCATGCAAGTACTACGTTTGTAACTGTAATGAAAACGTAGGGGGATACAGTTGCGTAGTTAATTTCTGAAATCACACTCAATTTTTCGTTCCAACATCAAAGCCAGCTGGGCAAACTACGTTTGGAATTACTCAAAACTAGGCTATTGTTTTTTTCAAAACAAATACAAAGCAAATATAAAAAGTCCGACGCAACTGAGAATCACATTTAGACCAATAGCATTCCGTAAAACAACCTGTCTCACTATCTTCCACGTGAAGCTGGAAGAAGCAGCAGGGCTTTTAACTGCCCCTAAAGTCCAGAGGAGGGAGTCGTCAAAGTCAGTAAGAGCACGCGCGCACTTCGTGACCATTTATTCACTTTAATGTTTCCCATTAAAACCAGGATGAATATATTGCGTATGGTGGGCTCCTGAAACAGATTAAAATCCCTTCCAGTTGATCAGTGCGAGAGTGTCGGTAATTTACAGGGTTATTATTTCTAGGAGGGTATGCATGTTTATATTTCTTCGGATATCACACCACCATATGTGCATTGCATTGACATCAATAAATCCTTGTTTTTGTATGGTGAAATTTAAAGACGAACTGCCACGCGGTGCTTTACAGTCAGCCTGTGACCACGGTAGTTCTAAGGCAGTAGTTCAAGAACACAGAGTGCAGACTCAAACCCGGTCCTGGGGACCTCTGTGTATACAACCAAACTCTTGTTCAGTTAAGGGTGTTGAACACACGTGCTTAAGAACTTTCATTATTTTTTTCTTATATTTATTAACACAATGCAGGTTTGCCTCGTTAACATTTGCTTTGTGTTTGAGCTCTTAGTTCTCTTCAAAATGGTCAGTTTTACAGACCAGCTGTCCATACTCTTAACAATTAGGGGGCTATTTATTCACCTTAGTCTTCAATTTGATCAGTTAAAAATAATTTTTAAACACTCTATGTAATACTTTGCAATGTAGCACAGTAAGCACAGTGTGACTATGGGACCCTGATGATGACAAAGTGTTGCGATTTACATAAAGTGGCTTAAAAGGGTAAATAAGCATTGAAATTATGAAAAATAAAAAATAAACGGCTTGTTAAATTTCTAAAGTTTGGTAGCGCTGAAGCTAAAAGCTATGCCACTGCTTTTAAGCTTAATTCTGGTCACCAGCAGAAATCTCCATCAGCCACGGTTACATAACAGACTGCAAAATGGTGCTTTGGTTTTATTTAATTTAAAAATCAAAAGTTACCGTCACAATTAAGACTGATTATTTGATAACGCCAGAGTGAAGGAGGTCTTGTGTTTCTGATTTGTGCAATGAAGTTTGAACCAGAAAGTCCAGGGCTTGTGTGCATGAAGCCACTCCAAGTAGAAGTGATCCTAAGATCAGGGGCCATACTCATAATAAACTGATGATCTGAGATCAGTTTTCCGTGGTCCACAGCCTAGCCTTGTCCATTACGATCTCAAAGGCAGAGCTGATCCCAGAATGCTCTTTTAGTGCTTTATGTATACGGGCCCAGGTGTCCTCTGTTCACATCCTAAACGCATTCATTACGAGCTAAAATGAGAAGCTGATCCTAGATCAGCACTCCGCCCACGAGACCTCGCGTGAACGATGGCCTGGGTTTTTTTTTTTTTTTTTGGCTGGACCGCTCGTGCGGTACCCTTATTTGTGTCTGACCCTGGCATTCCTTAAAAAAAACACAGAAATAGGCCCATGGGAAGGTCCTGAGGGCGGTTTGCCGGTTTTACTGACGTGGACGCGGACGTTCGACCGGGTTTTGGGGGGCGAGCCGCGTCTCGGAGTCGCCCCTTCTGCGCGTTCGAGAGGGCGACCGCCCCCCCTCCCCCCCCCAGCCCGACCGCGAACGCGAGCGGGTTGGAGCGCGGGCCGTGGCGGGAGACCGGCGGGACCGGGGTTCACATGGCTTGGTTTTTGGCAGTGGCGGACGTTTTACACAGGGGCACGTTATTTATCGTACCCCTGAGAGTGGGGCAGAGACCGGACAGTGTAAACACGGCTTATGGGACCCGCTCACGTTATGGACTGGGAAACTTTTTAGTAGGTCGGTCTATTTTTAAACTTACCAGTTATATAATACTTCATAAAAAAAAAAAATATATATATATATATAGTGACAAAACTCACTGTAAAATTGTGTCCTTAAGTTCAAGACTGATTACACTTCTTCGTGATGGTAATGCTGCAATGATCGTAAGCGGTTTTGCTTTGCGTGTGACTGAGAGCCAGAAACATTTATAGAGGGACAAGCTGAGAGAGAGGGACAGAGAGATAGTTATAACGGAAAAAGAAAAAGACAGGAGCTACTGTAACTAGAACTGGCCAAAGTTAGTTGGTAATTAGTCTTAAGTACAATTGTCTTTATCTGTTATTTAAAAAATAAAAGGACATTATCATGAATCGGTTATAAAAAACCAGTTCATGTTAATGTGCCGCAGTGTTAATTTTTCAGTACTGAAAACCCCTTGGGACTGTGTGGGGAGAATGAATATATCCACGCTACTAAAATGGTAATTTCCCTGCGACAGACTGGAACCTGTTGACTTTCCTGTGTTGATTTTCCTCTGTTGACAGTCAAAGCCAGAATAGCTGTACCTCATGAATATTAAAACATAACCGGGAAAATGTTCAGAAAGCAACCCCGCGTTAAAAACGTTTCTTCACTACAGAGTGGGGTACCTTTCAAGGTGACGCTGTCTTCGTCTACGGAGCAGTCGTCCAATGGTTCGAGGAGCGCGATACGTATTATCCATGCATCAGGGCCTTCTCGGTCAACAGATCTGAACCCTAACCCAACTGAGTGTTTACAGAAGGGATGCCCAACCCTGCTGCTGAAGATCTATCATCCTGTAGGCTTTCATTCCAACCCTGATTTGGCACACCTGATTCTACTAATCAGCAGCTCGGCGAGATCTCTATCTGTTGAGTGAGGTGTGCTTCGTTAGGGTTGCAGTGAAAACCTACCGGAAGGATCTCTAGGAACGGGGGCTGGGCAGCCCTGCTCTAGCTGTCAAATGAGGTGTGTGGCTTTGTTACGGTTGCAGTGAAAACCTACAGGACGGTAGATCTCCAGGAACAGGGGCCGGGCAGCCCTGGTTCACGGCGCGTTTTGGAACGAGGCCCGAGGCGGCGCTTTCCGCTTTCCGTTCGGCCGGGCGCGAGCTGAACGACTGCCTGAGGAGAGAGCACGACACCGTGTTCCTCCCGCGGAGTAAAGCATGTTGGTGTTGTCCGCGCCTCAGAACACGCGCGCGCCGCCGCGACGCCTAGCGCGCCCGAACTAGCGAGCGCTAAACCCCGCCGCGGTCAGCTCGCGCTGAACGACAGCGTGGCGGCGGCGTGTTCACCACGCCGCTTTTTTTTAAACCGACTGCCAAGCCGCGACTTTACAACCGCGGCGTAAATAATTCCAGATGAGACTCGGACGCTTTTCTACGCTTTTTTTTTTTTAAAGACCCTCACAAACTTCGCTTCGAGACCCGTCGACGTCCCGGGTAACAGATTTTTTTTTTTCGCGACGTAAAAATAAAACCGCAAACTCTGCCCCTGCGACGCGCCTCCCGTGGGACAGCCCTAGTGAAAGTTTTTTTCCGGCTCGAAGTACAGACGGAGCTCAGAGTTATTAGGGGCTGTTCCATGAGAAAACAAAGTGCAGGGGGGGGGGGGGCGTGGGGGGTTAGACTTTTGTTTGGAAACTGCCGTTGAGACTGACTAAATAAATCAGCCCGGTAAACCCGAATTTGAAACTCGACTGCCGCAAAGAAACCGGCACTTTCCAGAGGAACCGCGGCAACTCCGACGTTCCCAGGTGAAACGACGCAGCCTGACAAGCGGAAACGCTTTTTTCGTTTCTGCTTCGCGGCAGGTGGACCCGCCATCGCGCGAGCGCCGTTTCTGGCGGGGATTACACGGTTCGGGTAGGCGGGATTTAAAGCCCTTGTGGCACGCAACCTCGACTGCGGCGCGGAGCTGACCGACTTCGTCCGCCTCTCGCCCCGAATGCCGTTCACCTCGCCCCGTTAAACGGACCTTTTTACGTCCCTGCTAAATTGTAATTAAACTGTAAACTGGGGTCAAGGTTGCAGAGCGATCCTTCACTGGATTACCGCAGAGTCAGTGAGGCCCCTTTGGTTGCTTGTAGCGGGATTTATATCCGGGCTCTGCCAAGACAGGCAGAGTCCCAGGCTGGGATTTCCGCTTGTTTACACACCCGGTGATGTGCTTATCGCACGCCCAAGCGCAGCTCACTTCGGCCGCCCAGGCCCGGGACGGGCCGGCTCCGCCCGCGTCAGGCGCAGTACCGCCGCAGCGGGACACACGCGGGCCCCGGGGCGGAATCCCAGGAATGCGCCGCTCGAGGAAAAGGGGGGAGGAGCCGGTTTAGTGAGAGCGTGGGAGCGCACGCCGGTGCAGTGCGCCGGTGTTTTTTGAGTGGGCGGAGTCGAGCGGGAGAGCGGGAGGAGTCTAAGCAGGGGAGGGGAGGGGAGTGGGCGGAGTTCAGCCGGGAAGTGGGCGGAGTCGAGCAGGGAAGTGGGCGGAGTTGAGTGGGGGGGGGGGGGGGGGGGGTGGGCGGATGGACACAAGAGGAGCGCGTGGGTTTTGTCTGGAGCGGGACCGGCACGTCGGTCCCGCTCAATCTTCAGGCTACGCAAACAGCTGAGTTCACTAGCGCTTGTGCTGATTGGAGGAGAGCTGTCTCTCATGCTGATTGGAGGAGAGGCACGCCTCTCACGTATGACAGCTGATAACCTGCTGGCTTCTGCTATTTCGTTGGGAGGAACTAAAGAGGCGGTAACCCCGGCGACTCAGAGCCCTTCCCGTTTTTAAGGCTGTCAGCCGGTAATCGATTTTAAAGCCCGATCTGATCCAGACGCGAGCGGTATTTCACCCCCCCCCCCCCCGGCATCTCGCGGCTCCGAAACCGAACGCAGAACCCCGTAGCCCTCCAGCTGTTTCCCCCCCCCCCCCCCCCCGCCCCCTTTTCACAGCTGGATCGACCGAGGCGCTGAAATTCTCCCTCGCAGATGGTAACACTAGCCCCCTCTCCCCTGCGTTTAGCTAACAGCTGTGGACACATCAAACCCATGTGTCCTCTTGGACGTGGTGGGCGAAGTGGTGCTCCGCACATATTTTATGGGTGACAGGCCTCTCCTCTGCAGGCCTCTTGCAGAACAGGCTGCGGATCTCCGTCTGCTCTCCTGCGTGTTCCATGTGTGGCTGGCTAAATTTCTCTCTTGTATTTCTATGTGTGACGGACTAAATTTATCTTGTGTTCCCATGTGTTGCACCTTAAATTTCTCTCTTGTATTGCTATGTGTGGCAGACTAATTTTCTCTCTTAAGTTCCTAAATGTTGCACCCTAAATTTCTCTCTTGTATTGCTATGTGTGGCAGACTAATTTTCTCTCATGTATTTCTATGCTATATATATATATTATATATATATATATTCTATAAATACTAAGTAGTATGTACTAAATAGTATACACTAAATTGTATGTACGTATTAGTATGTACTAAATAGACTATACTAACTAGTACTAGCCCTGTCCGGAACGTACGGTTCTAAGGCCGTTTAACAGCAGTGCTACTTGGAGCTGGAGATACACTTGACTTGCATGCGGATAAAGTATTCAGTGTCACTGCGCCGCAGGGAAATATGCTCTACCACAGAGGCTTCGATAAAATGTCCGCAGACCGGGCCTCGCGTGTCTCTCCGCTAGCCGACCGCGGCGCGGCGCTAAATCCGCCGCCGCCGCCGCCGCCGCTGCCCCTGGGGCTCGACACCGAACACACAAAGCGCCCCGCTGTGAAGAAAATAAAACCGAACGCCTGCGGGAGCGGCTGAGAGAGGGGCGGCCGGGGGAGGAGGCCCGCTAACATCACAAGACCCGCTTGCGTAAAAAAAACAAACAAACAGAAGCGCCTCTCCGGCTAGTTAGCCGCGACGAACATCGCCGCGTTTGTCGAGAAACGCTCGCGGCGCGAAAAAAAAAAACAGCCCCTCGACGTTGCGCGAGGGACCTTTCGTAGATATATTTTTTTTAATCGCCCTCTGGGGTTACGGGCTGAAGCGAGGAGCGTTTGGAACAGTCGCGCCCTTGTCGCTCTGAAGAAGGCGGGCCGTTCGATTAAGAGTCCTCCTGGCGCTGCCCACCCCGGCGGAGGGGTGTGGTGAGGACGGGGGGGGAAACGGGTCCCGGAGCATTTGGGGGGGGGAACAGTCGCGCTCTGACACTGGGGGTCGAAGCGGCCACGCCCCCCTCGCCCATGTGACGGCGTAAGCCCGTCCCGGGGCTCCGCGGCTAACTCTGCATGGCGGGAATGAGGCGCGGGGGCGGGCGGCGCCTCCGTACGGAACCGAGCGGGCCCCTGCTGCGCTAACCCGGTGGCGGAGTGGGGGGCAAGGGGCGCGACCGGGCGAAGCCTTCGTGGCCCCCCCCCCCCCCCCTTGGCGTCCTGTCCGCGCGCCGCTAATTTGACGGGGCGACAGGGGCGAAGCGTCAGGGGCCGCCCGGGGATAAGTACGCGGGAGCCGGTCGGCCGCGGGTCAGCTGACCGAGGTAATCGCCCAGCCTGCGGTTTCTCCCGTTTTAAGCCCTCAAAACCCGTCTGTGGCCTCCTGGAGACCTGTGCGTGAGAATTCACCGAGGGCAACGGATCGAGCGACAGCGTGTGTGTGTGTGTGTGTGTGTGTGTGCGTGTGTGTGTGTGTGTGTGTGTGTGTGCATGTGTGCGTGTGTGTGTGCATGTGTGCGTGTGTGTGTGTGTGTGCGTGTGTGACCGGCTCGGCCGAGCAGATGGCGGGTCGTCTCCCTGCGACATCGTTTTAAAAACTCATCCCTGACGACGGGACCCCTGGCATATGTTCCGTTTAAATCACCATTACACAATTACAGTGCCTAAGCCCCCCCCCCCCACCCCAGTGAAGCCCCCCCACGGTCGCACAGTCCACAGCTGCCACCTATGAGAGTAAAGCATGTCGCGGTAATTATGAAATGCCCCATTACAGCTACACCTGTAGATCCTAAGATTAATCTAAATAACTGTTTGCAGACAGTTCATCACCTCTTCAGACTTGGTATACAGAAAGTATACAGGAGTGTTACCCCCTGAAAGTGGCGCCTCCTCTCTCTATCTCTCTCCCGTTTTACTCCTCTCCCTTTCTCTTATCTCTCTCCCTTTACACGCTCCCTTTCTCTCTCCCGTTTTATTCTCTCTCCCTTTCTCTTGTATATCTCTCCTTTTACACTCTCCCTTTCTCTCTCTCCATTTAATCTCTCTCCCCTTCTCCTCTTTCTCCCTCTCTCTTAACCTAACCAGCTAAATTAAGCAGATTGCATGTTTGCCGGCTCCAGTCTTTGTCTAAAAAAAGCTGAACCAAACGTTTGTTTGCTCTTTTGCTGTTTTTTTGTATCCTTAATAAGCTTTGCACATGTATTATAAATCTACTTCATTTAGTAGTCTGTAGAGTGGTCTGTCAAGAGTGGGTCTGTAGAGTAGTCTGTAGAGAGTGGGTCTGTAGGGAGTGAGTCTGTACAGATGAGTCTGTAGAGAGTGGGTCTGTAGAGTAGTCTGTAGAGAGCAGGTCTGTAGAGCATGAGGCTGTACAGTGGTATGTGAAGAGCAGGTCTGTAGAGAGTGAGTCTGTCAGGTGGGTCTGTAGTATAGTGTCTGTAGTGGTGGCAGTGAGTCTGAAACACTGGCTCTGTACTGTTAACTGGGCCCGTTGACGCTGCATAATGTCTCACCAGCAGTGCTGTTATTACCGCAGCGTTAGCATCACTTAATAAATCGTTCGTTTGCTACTCTGAAACTCTATAAACGTCGCAGCTCCGTGACTAAATGGTGTTTTATTGGCCGGGCTTCAGCAACAACAACGCTTAATCTGAACGCAGCGTCCAGCTCTCATGAGGTCACGCAGCCGCTCTGTTGCCATTTCTCTCTGTTTTGCCGATGAGTTATTAGCTTCTGCAAGCTTACGCTTTTGTGTTTAAGTGTTTATTTCATTTGATCCGAAACCTCTTAACGGGCTTGTCTGTGCCAGCACGAGCGAATGAACAAATGTCGGTCGATTCTAAAAACGTTAGCGTCGTTAGCCTCTCGGCGCTCACTTCCTGTTTGGTAAAACGTGACCGCGGCTCGGGCCTGAACCTGGTCTGTGTCTCTGCTCAGGTGTTACAGGTGAACCTTGTGATGTCCGCGCTGCTGTACCTGATGTTCCTGGCGTACCTGCTGGGGTTCCAGGCCCGGCCCTCGGACCGGCGCCCGCCCGCCCAGGACCCCGTCGGCGCCCTCATCATCCAGCTCCTGCAGGAGGGCCTCTCCCGCGAGCGGCAGCGCGGCGGCGGGGGGGCGGCGGAGCCTCCCGACGGGGAGGCGGGGCCGTCCGAGAGGGAGGCGCCCGGCCCGCACGAGCACGAGGCGTGGGAGGACTACCCGGAGGAGGCCGCCGCCACCGCCGCCGCCGCCGCCGGCCCCCTCTTCCTCCTCCGGCGGGCCGCCCCGGACGTGGGCGCCGACCTGCTGCGGCAGAGCAAGCGCTACAGCTCGCCGCGGGTGCTGCTGAGCGACCGGCCGCCGCTGGAGCCGCCGCCGCTCTACCTGAGGGACGAGCACGCCGGCGGCGGCGTCGGCGGCGGGGGCGGGGCCAACGGGACGCGCCGGCGCCGCCACGCCCAGCACCGCAGCTACCGCGGCGAGTACTCGGTCTGCGACAGCGAGAGCAAGTGGGTGACGGACAGGACGGCGGCGGTGGACATCCGCGGGCGGGCCGTGACCGTGCTGGGCTCCGTCAGGGCCGGCGGCCTGGAGGTCAAGCAGTACTTCTACGAGACCAACTGCCGCAGCGCCCGGCCCGCCCGCAGCGGCTGCCGCGGCATCGACGACAAGCACTGGAGCTCGCAGTGCAAGACGGCGCAGACGTACGTGCGGGCGCTCACCGCCGAGCGCAGCTCGGTGGGCTGGCGCTGGATCCGCATCGACACCTCCTGCGTCTGCGCGCTGTCGCGCAAGAAGCGCCGGACGTGAGCGGCGCTCCCGCTTTTAAAAAAAAAGAGAGAGAGAGAGAGAGCGCGTTTTTTTTTTTTGTTTTGTTTTTGTCAGTCAGGGAGGGTCCCCCGCTAAGTGTGTGTGACTGAGGGAGCGGACCCTCTTTGAGTCTGGATGTATGTAATGGAGGGTCCCTCCAAGTGTGTATGTTGAGGGAGGGTCCTCACTAAGTGTGTGTATCTGAGGGAGCGGTCCCTCTTTGAGTCTGGATGTATGTAATGGAGGGTCCCTCCTAGTGTGTATGTTGAAGGAGGGTCCCCCCGCTAAGTGTGTGTGTCTGAGGGAGAGGTCCCTCTTTGAGTCTGGATGTATGTAATGGAGGGTCCCTCCTAGTGTGTATGTTGAAGGAGGGTCCCCGCTAAGTGTGTGTGTCTGAGGGAGAGGACCCTCTTTGAGTCTGGATGTATGTAATGGAGGGTCCCTCCTAGTGTGTATGTTGAGAGAGGGTCCCCACTAAATGTGTGTATGTGTGAGAGAGGTCCCTCTTTGAGTCTGGATGTATGTAATGGAGGGTCCCTCCTAGTGTGTATGTTGAGAGAGGGTCCTCGCTAAGTGTGTGTATGTGTGAGAGAGAGACCCGCTACATGTGTGTGTGTGTGTGTGTGAGTGTGTGAAAGAAGGTCCCTCCAAGTTTGTGTGTGAGAGAGAGGGACGTTCTTTAAGTGTGCAGATGAGAGAGGGACCCGCTACATGTGTGTGTGTGTGTGTGTGTGAAAGAAGGTCCCTCTAAGCAGGTGTGTGAGAGAGACAGGGTCCCTCTGAGTCTGTATATGAAGGAGAGTACCTCCGTCTGAGTACGTGTGAGGAACTCGACAGTGTGTATTCGACAGGGTTCTCAAAGGGACGTTTCACTTTGCTACGTCGCTAGTAAGTTTGTGGAGCTTAGCCCACCGTATGTGCGTAGCGTAAAATGCTAGCAACATCAGCTGTCCCTGCTGTGACCGTTAACGCCATCGCCGTTCCTCCTGGTTTGTCAGGCTCCGAATTCACACCCATTCATTTTCGGGGACTGGCCTTAAAACGAATGGTTTTACATCGCAAACGAACTATGGAGGATAATGCATCGATAAATAGAGAGTACCGATGTCAAAGGGTCTCTTTTTTTGAGCTGATAAGCTGTTTCCAGGTATAGGTTAGCTATAAATAGAGGAGCTGTTTTCATTGGCCACTGCGTACAAATGCAGCAAGCCGTAGTCTGATCACTGTAAAGACCCGCTCGGTAATGTTGGTGGATTATGATTAAGGTCGTGTGCTTCTCACGGAAAAGTCGCAGAGAAGTCATGGCAAAGTCGTATTGACAAACGTTTTCTTAAAACTGCGATTACAAAATCTCAGAGTTTTAAGAAAACTTTTCAGTAAATTAATCCTGCGCATGCTGTTTAGCCATTAATTTAACAGAACGTTGTCAGACGTAGCATGCTCAAACTGCACGACGCAAATAAAACGTGATTACCGTGTGTCCGTTTTTATTATTTTCAAGTTAGTTTTGGTACAACGTGCTGCACATTGATTTTTGACCAGACATCATTTGCAAAAAACTTTTTGTTTGTGCTTTAAAAGTATTCATTTCGGCAAGGCCCTGAAAATGAACGGGAGTGAATTGGGAGTTGGAGAAAGAGGAGGAATGGCAATGCCATAAAGAGTCAATAGGGACAGCTGATGTTGCTAGCATTCACGCTACGCAAATACAATGGGGTAAGCTCCACAAACTTACTTGAGTTATACCACAGTGAAATATCCCCTTAAGTGTGCATGTAACAGTGAGACCTAAGCATGTGAGAGGGTCCACAAGTGTGTGTGTGTGTGTGTGTGAGGGAGAGACTCTCTACTGTAAGCGTGTATGTGTGGAAGGTTCCTATAAGTGTGTGTGTGTGTGTGTGTGTGACAGGGTTCTTACATTCTTACAAGTGTATGTGCATGTATGGGAGGGTCCCTATAAGTGTGTATGTGCCAGGGTTCTTCAGTGTGTGTGTGTGAGAGAGAACCACAAATATAAATTATTTAAATTATATGAACAGCATGTAGTGCATAACTTTATATATATATATATATATAATGTGTAAATGTGTGTGTTATTTATTCAAATGGAAAAAAAACCTGAAAGTGCATAATCCTGCGGAAGACGTCGGAGCGGTCGCGGTGGGGACAATGTGCCTTTTGCCGGAGTCTTGGGATGGCATTCAGCAAGCTTTGCGTCCCTCACGCCCAGGCTCTGGACCACTGGCCCTACGGCGGGGAGAGAGAGAGAGAGAGAGAGAGAGAGAGAGAGAGAGAGAGAGGGAGAGAGAGAGAGAGAGTGAGAGAGAGAGTGTGAGAGAGAGAGAGAGAGAGAGAGAGAGAGAGAGAGAGAGAGAGAGAGAGAGAGAGAGAGAGAGAGAGAGAGAGAGAGAGAGAGAGAGCGTTCGGCCGGACTCTGTGAGATGAGCACAGTGGTGCTGCTCGCCCCATCTCGTCTCCGTTCACGCTAACGTCATTAATGCAGCGCTACTGTAGCTTTCCGTATAGAGAGAGGGGGGGAGAGAGAGAGAGGGAGAGAGAGAGAGAGAGAGAGAGAGAGAGAATGTGAGTGACGGTCTTTGAATGTGTGTAAGAAGGGAAGGGGGGGGTCATTGATGAAAAGCGTCATGAGAGAGAGCTCCTGCCCATGTTCCTGATCGCAACTTTTCTCCGTCAGTGAGGAAAGCTTGTCGGGAACGTCGTCTGATCCAAACTGGAGTGCAGGAGGCTAGACGTGGCTGCCCTTAGCAACACAGGCTATTCAAACATGCTAAACCGGACATACGGCCAGTTTAGCGTGAATGACCACCCGCGTTTCATCAAGCAAAATTAGCCGACACTACTGAACCCGATATCTCCCGTCTGCTAATTTCACACATGAAAAAATACGTTTTGTCACGTATGAACCAGAAACGAGCGCATCGCACTGCAGCCGAAAAGTAGAAAAGAAAAGAAAAACAACAACCAAAATAACTTGCGGACCATTATATGCAAATATACACGTTCAGCGAGCGTGAGCAGGCAGGTTTCAGGTTGAAGGCAGGTAAAGCGATTGGATTTCGGAATGGGGAAAAGGGGTGGAGGCTTGGAGGGAATTTCTGGAATGTTCCATTGAACCTTTTCATGCTTTAAAAAAAGCCAGCACTCCAAAGGACCAGCTAAGGTTCAGTGCCAGGTCAGCTGCCGGCAAACCAGCGTGGATTACAAGCCTTACTTATTTTTTATGAAACCATAATCTGTGTTTGTTATTGCGACATTCGCATATATATAGATTGGGCACAGACCAATGAAAAGGTGCAGCCCATTCACCTGTGATGGTTAATGTGGTCATCTGCCGGGTTGCTATGGGAACCGTGCACTGTGCCTTCAGACTGTGAGTGGTATATCGGCATTACCAACTGCACTGTGCTCGTGAGAGAGTAGGCGGTGTAACACCATTACGTAATGGGCCCTGAGCTCTTAGCATGAGGGCTAACGGCAGTACAAAACGTGCACTGCGCTCTTAAGAGAGCAGGTGGTGTAACAGCATTGCTAAATGTGCAGTGTACTCTTAGCATGAGGGCTAACGGCATTGCTAAGTGGGCAGTGTACTCTTAGCATGAGGGCTAACGGCATTGCTAAATGTGCAGTGTACTCTTAGCATGAGGGCTAACGGCATTGCTAAGTGGGCAGTGTACTCTTAGCATGAGGGCTAACGGCATTGCTAAGTGTGCAGTGTACTCTTAGCATGAGGGCTAACGGCATCGCTAAACGTGCAGTGTACTCTTAGCATGAGGGCTAACGGCATTGCTAAACGTGCAGCGTGCTCTTAGCATGAGGGCTAACGGCATCGCTAAACATGCAGCGTACTCTTAGCATGAGGGCTAACGGCATTGCTAAACATGCAGCGTACTCTTAGCATGAGGGCTAACGGCATTGCTAAGTGTGCAGTGTACTCTTAGCATGAGGGCTAACGGCATCGCTAAACGTGCAGCGCGCTCTTAGCATGAGGGCTAACGGCATCGCTAAACGTGCAGCGCGCTCTTAGCATGAGGGCTAACGGCATCGCTAAACGTGCAGCGCGCTCTTAGCATGAGGGCTAACGACATCGCTAAACGTGCAGCGTGCTCTTAGCACGAGGGCTAACGGCATCGCTAAACGTGCAGCGCGCTCTTAGCATGAGGGCTAACGGCATCGCTAAACGTGCAGCGCGCTCTTAGCATGAGGGCTAACGGCATCGCTAAACGTGCAGCGCGCTCTCACACAGCGGTAGGCGTAGCGGCGTAGCCGTCTTAAAGCCCGCGTGCGGGCGTAATCTCCCTCGGTAAGCGGGCTTGGCCGGGCTGATCCCAGCAGCCGGGGATATATAAAGGTGGGGGGCTTACCGCGCGGTGCGAGCGAGGTATAAATAGCCGTTCGTTCCGCTGGGACCCAGGCTTTCCGGAAGCTCTCAGACCGCGCGGTTGTCTGTGGTCGGACCCGCAGTGTTTGAACCAACGGTCTTTTCACCAGCGGTCACCCGACAAACCTGCGGTCTGAACCCGGGTCGGTCTGCGGTACTTTCTCAAGCCCTCTTGAAGCTTGACCACAGATGGCGCACGCTCAGCCTGCTTAGGCCTCAGATGCACACTTGTACACTACAGACGTACATCTACAGCGATTCCCTTAAGTTGGAGTATCTAACAAATCATTCATTTAAAAGCTCCATTGTAGAAAAATGGCAACTCTGGCAACCACACAGAGGCTGGATTAAAAAGTGATTCTAGCTTCCCACAGGGATTCCTGTAATTGCCAATAAAGCCGTGCGATACAGCCAACCAATCAGATGCATTATATAACCAACCAGTCATATACACGATACACCCTGCCAGTCAGATGCGCGATACAGCCGATCAAAAAGATGCACGACACAACCAACCAATAACATGCGACGATACAACCAACCAATCAGGAGGCAGGATAAAACCAACCAATCAGATGCTGGCCTCGCTCATCACTCAGCAGCTCTGTCCTCCAGAGAAGCTGTATCCTCGCTCTGACAGGGCTCCGCGCTCTGGACGTGCAAACACGGCATCTCGGGCAGAGGGCTCTCTCTCAGTTACCGCCGCACGAGTGTCAACATCCTGGGCGCCCCGGGTTGCCGGGTTACCCCCCCTCTCTCTCTCTCTCTCTCTCGCCCGCGGCTCGATCGTTCGCCCCCGAGGGACCTGTGCGGCCGTGTCCCGGCGCGCGTGATTCCGGTTTTCAAAAAAAAAGAACAGACTGTGCCAAAAAAAAAAAGAAAGGTAAATAAAGAGTTGACTAAAGGTGGCGATCGGATCAGCGGAAACAGTGTACTTTAGCAGGAAGATGGAAATGTGAAAGTGACTGTGAAGGGGGGTTTTTGCACTGAATGGATAATGGAGAGGAAACAGAACTGCTGTGTGTGTGTAGGGTTGTGTGCTTGTATACGACACGCAAGAGTGACTCTCTCCTTCCCCGTCGGGGCAGGGCGTGCGGTCTGTGTGTGAAACGTGCAAATAAAAAATATTATGTTTTCTAGACCCGCTGACTGTTTTTCTTTCTTCCTGTCGGCCCATTTTGGGTTTGTTTTAATTCAGGGGGGAAATAAGCGGTGCCTGAGCATCGATAGCGCAGAGTTGTTTTTACCCAGCTATCTGAACGAGCCAGGTTAAAACGCGAATGTCATTGTGGGCCAGGAAGCGTGTCGAAAGCTTGGTGGGGGGAAGGAAGGCGGACGAAAGGGGGCGCTTCAGTCGAAGGAGGACTGCGTTTCGGAGATTTGCGTGGACACCCGGGTGCTTTTTTTTGCGGGGCGTGGGGGGGTGGGGGGTGGGGGGGGGGGCGGCTCTTTCCGCGACCCGGAAACAGCTGCGGGCCGACGGCACATTAGGGGCGTAAGCCTCTTCCAGGACGGTCCCAGTTAAGCTCCAAATCCCATTTGCCCCCTCCCCCCATCCCCCACCTCCCTCACCAATGGAAAGGTCTACTGCCCACAGAGCCGGTCAAAGTCGCTACGAACCTGAAGCCTGCGGTACGGACTGCAAGGGGCTCACCTCTTCCTGTACACGCGGTGAATAAGTTAGCATGCCCAGCGGTCTTCACCTTATTGGACCAGACCCTCGTCTGCGCTGGCGATTAGACCCGCGGGCCCACACGCGTCGATTAAAGCTGTTGTTTTTTTAAACTGTTCCCCCCCCGTCGGCAGGTCAGACTTAAAGACGCTACAGGGCCATCCCCGTCAGACGCAGCTCGGCCGTCCTTTCTTTAATAAACATTTCCTCCGACTCTGGGAGCGAACGGCCATTTTGGCAGCGGGCGCGATAAGCGGTTCACGAGTGAGAGCTGACGCGCGTCTGAATTTCACAGTTCGGTTTCTCCCTTTTTTTCTTTTTCGTTTTCATCACCCCTTAAATTTCAGTTTGAGGCTGATAAAACGGCCGCGTTTGGAGAAAATAAGCTGCTGAACGCGACAGAGCTGAAAGCTGGGCTGGTAACTGAGCGAGTCGACCCTTCTTGTTTTCTCCGTGTTAAAAACAAAAAAAAAAACTGACAGTTCCTGCACTGCCCCCTCTCTCCACCTCCTGGCACTCTGTCTAATCCTCTCCCCTCCTTCCCCTTCCGCTCTTCCTCTCTCCCACAGTTGAGGCGGGGAAATCATATTAGGCACTAGGAAATAAACACATTTTTTATTAAAAAATTTTTTTGTTTGTTGTTGCCAGAACTCGAAGTCTCTAATCTAAAAGCGCACGCGAACTTTGCTTTGAACATAAAAAGCGTCGGTTTGTTATTTCTGTAATGGAGAGCAAGAGGGTCGCTATAAATCTCGAGAGAAGGAGCCAAATGCCGTGGTCTGAACAGCGTGAGCTCAGCTCACAACTCTTGCCCTTCAGGGAGGCGCAGTCCTTCTGCGGACGTGTCGCTGAGGCGTCCTGCCCGCCTGTGCCGTTTCTCTGTGCTCTCCTCTCTGTGCTCGGGGCCGCTGTGTCAGACGCGGCCCCTGTGTTGAGCGAGGCCGTACGGTGCGCGTTCGTCGGCGTGCCTCGACTTGGCCTGCGCTCGAACGCGGCGAGCAAAAAAAAAAAAGGAAAAAGAAAAGCTGAAAAGCTTTCTCCGGGGGGCTCGTTTTAAAGTATTTACTGCCCTTTTCCCAGGAAACCTGACGTGAATTTCAGGTTCTGATGCGATGCCTGGCTTGTGTCTGAAATCAGTGAGAAAGCACTGAGCAGCAGCCATAGCTGTTCTTCCTGTGTCTCTCAGGTGTGTCTGTGCCTCCCTCATACTGTCCTCACAGGGTCCGAGCAATGATATTACACACACACACACACACACACACACACACACACACACACACACACACACACACACACACACACGCACACACACACACACACACACACACAGACACACACAGTCTCTCACACACACACACAAACACACAGTCTCTCTCACACACACACACGCACACACGCACACACACACACACACACGCGCTCTCACACACACACTCTCTTCAATGCAAGTACATATTCTTCCAGAAGGAGTACACTGCTATGGTGATACTGGTAAGGTGGGAAAGGTTTTTTTGTTTTTTTTTACGAGCCTGGGGGTGCGGCTTCGGCGGAAGCGAGTTTAAACGGCTAGTCACGTGACCGCCTAGCCTCCGGCTTTCGGAAACGCCGGCGGATCAGCAGCGGAGAGCGCACAGAGCCGGAATGGCGCAGACCACTGCTGTATCTCCTTCCGCCCCGTCCGCCGGACCCCCCCCACAGACCCCCCCCCCCCCCCACAGACCCCCCCGCATGAATGCAGTCTGGCCTGAGACCGTGTGTGCGGTTCGTCTACGAGCCCACCACGGACAGGTAAGGTTTTACAGCGTTATTCGGTTTAGATTTATTTGAATTCCTCAATTGCGCGAACGGGCTTTTCGTCTCTTTTCGAGCTTCGGCACGGCCGCGCGTCCATTTTCTGACGCGCTACGCGTTTATCTTTCGTGAAAACGAAACAGGCCCACTAAAAATGTCTCCCAACGCAACTCACGAGAGGCCTTCGGAGAAACCGTGAGAAATGACTGCAGTGAAACCGCAGCTCTGACACTCTGGATCGAAGCCACGGCACAAATCATCGGATCTAGACGGGAGCGTTATGATCGATGCCCGGCGTGAATCATCGCCAGATACCAGCGGTACGATTCCCTTTTGGAGGAGAGACAATACAATTATTATTCTGGTTGATATCGGCCTACATTAACACCAGCGAGTTCAGCGCACCGAGACGGGCTCTGATCCTCTCGCCAGAGCGCTCCGGACGTGTCACTTCCTGTCGGTGATGAATCGGTCCAGTTTAGTCCAGTAGTTGGGCCGTGGTTCCGTATGAACTTATCCAGAGCGACTTACACAACTTTTTACGTAGCAATAAGGGGTCCGTGCCTCAGCACTGACAAGCTGCAGAGATACTGACGCGGGAGGACGACTGACAGACAGCAGCGACGGAGCCGCGGCTCTGTACTCTGCCACCCCGCGCCACAGACGGGACGACGGGTCAGAATCGGGGTACCAGACGCCTCGCGGCTCGGCTCCAGGAGTTCGGAAGACGGGACGTTCCCGCAGCAAAAAGCTGGAAAAGCACGGGACGGGTGAGGTTTCGCCCTCTGGACGGCCGGGTCCCCGCGGGGGGGGGGAAGGCCTCGCGCCCCGTTAATCCGTATTGCGTTTCAAACGCTTCGCGTGTTTTTTTTTCCTTTTTTTTTTTTTTTTAAATAGCGCCGCGGTGTCGGCCCGGTCGCTCGGGGCGACCGCACGCGCTCCGTTGCAGCGCGGCCCCGCGGGCCCGAGCTTCCCCCCGCCGAGCGGCTTTATGAAGAACGCTCATTCTTCAGCAAGCCGCTGCCTGTCCCTCCCCTCCTCCTCCTCCTCCTCCTCCTCCTCCCCTCCCCTCCTCCTCCTCCTCCTCCTCCTCCGTGCGGACGCATAGTTAAGGGGCATTCAAAGGGAAGTTAAGTGGCAGATACTGTAGCAGGCATTCAGGAGAGACTGTCAGAGAGGGGCTGAGGTTAGAGAGAGAGACGAGGGTTGGGGGTTCGAGAGGTAAGATTTAACCCGTTCGAGGCCTGTTCCTCCCTAACCCCCTTGGACCAGCGTTCTGTCCACGCAGCGCTTTGTTCTAAGGCATCTTCCTTTCATAATCCACCCCTCGTGTGTCCTTTACCCGTCACACACAGGGCAGGGACACCCAAATCTGCCCCCCCGGGGCCAGTAGCACTGCAGGCTTTCATTCCTTCCCTCCAATCAGGACTGATTTACATTACACCATGTGACTCAAATCTGGCCAATCAGAGCCATTAATCCGTCAATTAACTACCATTTCGAAAAGAAAAGCAGCAGCACTACTGGGCCACATTTGATTATCCCTGACTGAGAGAAAACCCTCGTGCAGGTCCCAGAGAGCTCATATGACACTACCCACTCCTACAGCTCGTTTACTCTCATATAAACTATTTAAGCAGTATGCAAATTATTAGATATTAACAAAACAGTTACACACTGCCTGTATATATATATATATATATATATTTTTTTTAGAAATTGTTGTAAAATTATTAAGTATCCAGACAATGCAACTGGTGACAGGTATTCTATGATGGAACAATCTGTTTATTTCACATATTAAAAATGTAATGAAGTGATGCTTTTGGTCGAAGAGAGAGAGAGGGAGAGAGAGAGAGATAAAAGCACAAACTGTTCAGACCCTGTCAGGAGAATGTGGTGAACTAAGCCCAACATTGATTGGTTAGATTTTAAAATGGTTAGTACGGTCGTGGGTAAACACCGCATTGCGATTGGTAAAGAGACTGGCGTATAAAGAGGTGAAAATGCAGTTTCTGTGGCACGGCAGGAGCTACACGGTGCATGTGTTAGGCTGCTAATGAAAATAAAACATCCACCACCGAGTGGTTTCACCTTACGTGCCAGAGTCCGTGAGTTTATTCTTATTATTCCATATTCTAGCCGTTGCCTGTCCTCGCCTTTCTTTTATTTGAAGATAAGTAAAACATATTTACATACTTTATATTATGTCCTAAGCGGGGTCATAAGAGAGAACAATGCTAACAAGGACCGATTTACCCTGCTCCATCTGTCCCAACCTATCTGACACCGTATAAACGTATAATGGGTAAATACGGCCTCTGTGATTGGGTGCTTGGAAACACATGGCAGGGTATACAAGTCTTTCCCAGTACGAAACTCCTAAAAAATAATTATGTGGCATTACATCACAATCGCTCAGCAGACACTCTTTTCCGGAGGGACGTACTTAGCGGAGCGATGACAGAGGACGCCGCTGATAGCCCTTGCAGCCGACTTCCAAAATGGCGGTAGTGTCAATAGACACGGAGCTCCGTCAGCGTGCTCAGCGGCGGAGAGCGCAGACAGAAGAATGCAGAGGCTTTGGGAGAACGACTCTGAAAGGCGTCACTGAACGCTAAATCGGACGGAGCTGATTGGACGGCGGTTTCAGCCGCACAGGGCTCCCGTTGGACGAGTGGAATGTGTCGAACACATTTCTCAACCCCACCTCCCTCCCAAAAAAACAAAAAACAAAACTTCGTATCGACATATATCTGCACTTACATCAGTAAGACCACACACCATGTGATGACATCATCATGTGTGGGGAAAATCTTTTGAGCAAAAGAAAAGAGGTTGGAATTAGGGCATTTGGGCGATAAGCCTACGCGTATACAAACCTGCCAGATACGGCCATCTGGCACAGTGCATGCTGGGAACTGTATGCTCAATAACTTGCCCTTTGGTAAATATTTACAATAAAGTTCACATGATGACAAAAATAGCAAAAAAAAAAAATGCCTCTAGCTCTAAATAGCAATATGCAGAGCTCAGAAAACCTGACGTGTGTCCGATGTGAGTCTGTGGTGCTCGGTGCATTAGACATCTCAGTCTTTTCACTTTGACCTCTTTGTGCAGCTCTGTATTTCACTCCCGCATAATTTCAAGTAAATCTTCTTAGATCGTGTGGATTTACACCTGCTGCCCCCCATACATCTCTATCCACTGAATCTGCCAGGAATAACAGCTCACTAGAAATGACTGAAACCTCGTTCAGCTGCTACAACCTATTGGACGATGCTACAGGAAATCATTATGGGGATTCGGTCAGGCGCACGGAGAATCACTCAGACTCACAGAGAATCACTCAAACTCATGAGGAATCGATCAAATTCAAAGAGAATCACTCAAACTCATAGAGAATCACTCAGACTTACACAGGGAATCACTCAGACTCATAGAGAATCACTCAGACTTACACTGGGAATCACTCAGACTCATAGAGAATCACTCAGATTCATAGAGAATCACTCAGACTCATAGAGAATCACTCAGACTTACACTGGGAATCACTCAGACTCATAGAGAATCACTCAGATTCATAGAGAATCACTCAGACTCATAGAGAATCACTCAGACTTACACAGGGAATCACTCAGACTCATAGAGAATCACTCAGACTCAGAGAATCACTCAGACTTACACTGGGAATCACTCAGATGTCTGTTCTGGGGGGATCAGATGGTGTCAAAAGGCCACGCTGAAACGAGACGGTCAGACGCTGACGCAGTGCGGCATTATGGGTGCGCGCGCACACACACTCCGGCACGCGATCGTGTAGTAGTATACGCCATGACCTGTGTGTGTGTGTGAGCTCGGTAAAACGGAGGGAAGCTCACCCGTACTGTCGCCGGCGCAGCGCCCGCCCGGGTGAGGCACGGCGGCCATCTTGCGGAAGGAAGCTCAATACGTGACAGCTGAGATGTAGACAGGGAGAGATTGCTAAGTCAATTAAACTGGGGGGTATTTAAACTGAGAAAGCAGAGGGGGAATTTGGACAGGAGGCTCTGTATTTAAACTGAGAGAGCAGAGGGGGGATTTGGACAGGAGGCTCTGTATTTAAACTGAGAGAGCAGAGGGGGGATTTGGACAGGAGACTGTATTTAAACTGAGAGAGCAGAGGGGGGATTTGGACAGGAGGCTCTGTATTTAAACTGAGAGAGCAGAGGGGGAATTTGGACAGGAGACTGTATTTAAACTGAGAGAGCAGAGGGGGGATTTGGACAGGAGACTGTATTTAAACTGAGAGAGCAGAGGGGGGATTTGGACAGGAGACTGTATTTAAACTGAGAGAGCAGAGGGGGAATTTGGACAGGAGACTGTATTTAAACTGAGAGAGCAGAGGGGGAATTTGGACAGGAGGCCCTGTATTTAAACTGAGAGAGCAGAGGGGGAATTTGGACAGGAGACTCTGTATTTAAACTGAGAGAGCAGAGGGGGAATTTGGACAGGAGACTCTGTATTTAAACTGAGAGAGCAGAGGGGGGATTTGGACAGGAGGCTCTGTATTTAAACTGAGAGAGCAGAGGGGGATTTGGACAGGAGGCTCTGTATTTAAACTGAGAGAGCAGAGGGGGGATTTGGACAGGAGGCTCTGTATTTAAACTGAGAGAGCAGAGGGGGAATTTGGACAGGAGGCTCTGTATTTAAACTGAGAGAGCAGAGGGGGATTTGGACAGGAGACTGTATTTAAACTGAGAGAGCAGAGGGGGGATTTGGACAGGAGGCTCTGTATTTAAACTGAGAGAGCAGAGGGGGAATTTGGACAGGAGGCTCTGTATTTAAACTGAGAGAGCAGAGGGGGAATTTGGACAGGAGGCTCTGTATTTAAACTGAGAGAGCAGAGGGGAATTTGGACAGGAGGCTCTGTATTTAAACTGAGAGAGCAGAGGGGGGATTTGGACAGGAGGCTCTGTATTTAAACTGAGAGAGCAGAGGGGAATTTGGACAGGAGACTCTGTATTTAAACTGAGAGAGCAGAGGGGGGATTTGGACAGGAGGCTCTGTATTTAAACTGAGAGAGCAGAGGGGGAATTTGGACAGGAGGCTCTGTATTTAAACTGAGAGAGCAGAGGGGGAATTTGGACAGGAGGCTCTGTATTTAAACTGAGAGAGCAGAGGGGGAATTTGGACAGGAGGCTCTGTATTTAAACTGAGAGAGCAGAGGGGGAATTTGGACAGGAGACTCTGTATTTAAACTGAGAGAGCAGAGGGGGAATTTGGACAGGAGGCTCTGTATTTAAACTGAGAGAGCAGAGGGGGAATTTGGACAGGAGACTCTGTATTTAAACTGAGAGAGCAGAGGGGGAATTTGGACAGGAGGCTCTGTATTTAAACTGAGAGAGCAGAGGGGGATTTGGACAGGAGGCTCTGTATTTAAACTGAGAGAGCAGAGGGGGAATTTGGACAGGAGGCTCTGTATTTAAACTGAGAGAGCAGAGGGGGAATTTGGACAGGAGGCTCTGTATTTAAACTGAGAGAGCAGAGGGGAATTTGGACAGGAGACTCTGTATTTAAACTGAGAGAGCAGAGGGGAATTTGGACAGGAGGCTCTGTATTTAAACTGAGAGAGCAGAGGGGGAATTTGGACAGGAGGCTCTGTATTTAAACTGAGAGAGCAGAGGGGAATTTGGACAGGAGGCTCTGTATTTAAACTGAGAGAGCAGAGGGGGAATTTGGACAGGAGGCTCTGTATTTAAACTGAGAGAGCAGAGGGGGAATTTGGACAGGAGACTCTGTATTTAAACTGAGAGAGCAGAGGGGAATTTGGACAGGAGGCTCTGTATTTAAACTGAGAGAGCAGAGGGGGAATTTGGACAGGAGACTCTGTATTTAAACTGAGAGAGCAGAGGGGAATTTGGACAGGAGACTGTATTTAAACTGAGAGAGCAGAGGGGGAATTTGGACAGGAGACTCTGTATTTAAACTGAGAGAGCAGGGGGGGAATTTGGACAGGAGGCTCTGTATTTAAACTGAGAGAGCAGAGGGGAATTTGGACAGGAGACTGTATTTAAACTGAGAGCAGAGAGGGAATTTGGACAGGAGACTCTGTATTTAAACTGAGAGAGCAGAGGGGAATTTGGACAGGAGGCTCTGTATTTAAACTGAGAGAGCAGAGGGGGATTTGGACAGGAGACTGTATTTAAACTGAGAGCAGAGGGGGAATTTGGACAGGAGACTGTATTTAAACTGAGAGAGCAGAGGGGGAATTTGGACAGGAGGCTCTGTATTTTAAACTGAGAGAGCAGAGGGGGAATTTGGACAGGAGGCTCCTGTATTTAAACTGAGAGAGCAGAGGGGGAATTTGGACAGGAGGCTCTGTATTTAAACTGAGAGAGCAGAGGGGGATTTGGACAGGAGACTGTATTTAAACTGAGAGCAGAGGGGGAATTTGGACAGGAGACTGTATTTAAACTGAGAGAGCAGAGGGGAATTTGGACAGGAGGCTCTGTATTTAAACTGAGAGAGCAGAGGGGGAATTTGGACAGGAGGCTCTGTATTTAAACTGAGAGAGCAGAGGGGGGACTTGGACAGGAGACTCTGTATTTAAACTGAGAGAGCAGAGGGGGAATTTGGACAGGAGGCTCTGTATTTAAACTGAGAGAGCAGAGGGGGAATTTGGACAGGAGGCTCTGTATTTAAACTGAGAGAGCAGAGGGGGAATTTGGACAGGAGGCTCTGTATTTAAACTGAGAGAGCAGAGGGGGGATTTGGACAGGAGACTCTGTATTTAAACTGAGAGAGCAGAGGGGGATTTGGACAGGAGGCTCTGTATTTAAACTGAGAGAGCAGAGGGGGGATTTGGACAGGAGACTGTATTTAAACTGAGAGAGCAGAGGGGGGGATTTGGACAGGAGACTCTGTATTTAAACTGAGAGAGCAGAGGGGGGATTTGGACAGGAGGCTCTGTATTTAAACTGAGAGAGCAGAGGGGGGATTTGGACAGGAGGCTCTGTATTTAAACTGAGAGAGCAGAGGGGGGATTTGGACAGGAGACTGTATTTAAACTGAGAGAGCAGAGGGGGAATTTGGACAGGAGGCTCTGTATTTAAACTGAGAGAGCAGAGGGGGAATTTGGACAGGAGGCCCTGTATTTAAACTGAGAGAGCAGAGGGGGAATTTGGACAGGAGACTGTATTTAAACTGAGAGAGCAGAGGGGGGATTTGGACAGGAGGCTCTGTATTTAAACTGAGAGAGCAGAGGGGGATTTGGACAGGAGGCTCTGTATTTAAACTGAGAGAGCAGAGGGGGAATTTGGACAGGAGACTGTATTTAAACTGAGAGAGCAGAGGGGGAATTTGGACAGGAGACTCTGTATTTAAACTGAGAGAGCAGAGGGGGAATTTGGACAGGAGACTCTGTATTTAAACTGAGAGAGCAGAGGGGGAATTTGGACAGGAGACTGTATTTAAACTGAGAGAGCAGAGGGGAATTTGGACAGGAGGCTCTGTATTTAAACTGAGAGAGCAGAGGGGGATTTGGACAGGAGGCTCTGTATTTAAACTGAGAGAGCAGAGGGGGAATTTGGACAGGAGACTCTGTATTTAAACTGAGAGAGCAGAGGGGAATTTGGACAGGAGACTGTATTTAAACTGAGAGAGCAGAGGGTAAATTTGGACAGGAGACTGTATTTAAACTGAGAGAGCAGAGGGGGAATTTGGACAGGAGACTGTATTTAAACTGAGAGAGCAGAGGGGGAATTTGGACAGGAGGCTCTGTATTTAAACTGAGAGAGCAGAGGGGGAATTTGGACAGGAGGCTCTGTATTTAAACTGAGAGAGCAGAGGGGAATTTGGACAGGAGGCTCTGTATTTAAACTGAGAGAGCAGAGGGGGAATTTGGACAGGAGACTGTATTTAAACTGAGAGAGCAGAGGGGGAATTTGGACAGGAGACTGTATTTAAACTGAGAGAGCAGAGGGGGAATTTGGACAGGAGGCTCTGTATTTAAACTGAGAGAGCAGAGGGGGAATTTGGACAGGAGACTGTATTTAAACTGAGAGAGCAGAGGGGGGATTTGGACAGGAGGCTCTGTATTTAAACTGAGAGAGCAGAGGGGGAATTTGGACAGGAGGCTCTGTATTTAAACTGAGAGAGCAGAGGGGGAATTTGGACAGGAGGCTCTGTATTTAAACTGAGAGAGCAGAGGGGGAATTTGGACAGGAGGCTCTGTATTTAAACTGAGAGAGCAGAGGGGGAATTTGGACAGGAGACTCTGTATTTAAACTGAGAGAGCAGAGGGGGAATTTGGACAGGAGGCTCTGTATTTAAACTGAGAGAGCAGAGGGGGAATTTGGACAGGAGGCTCTGTATTTAAACTGAGAAAGCAGAGGGGGAATTTGGACAGGAGACTGTATTTAAACTGAGAGAGCAGAGGGGGAATTTGGACAGGAGGCTCTGTATTTAAACTGAGAGAGCAGAGGGGGGATTTGGACAGGAGGCTCTGTATTTAAACTGAGAGAGCAGAGGGGGAATTTGGACAGGAGACTGTATTTAAACTGAGAGAGCAGAGGGGGAATTTGGACAGGAGGCTCTGTATTTAAACTGAGAGAGCAGAGGGGGATTTGGACAGGAGGCTCTGTATTTAAACTGAGAGAGCAGAGGGGAATTTGGACAGGAGGCTCTGTATTTAAACTGAGAGAGCAGAGGGGGAATTTGGACAGGAGACTGTATTTAAACTGAGAGAGCAGAGGGGGAATTTGGACAGGAGACTGTATTTAAACTGAGAGAGCAGAGGGGGGATTTGGACAGGAGACTGTATTTAAACTGAGAGAGCAGAGGGGGAATTTGGACAGGAGACTGTATTTAAACTGAGAGAGCAGAGGGGGAATTTGGACAGGAGGCTCTGTATTTAAACTGAGAGAGCAGAGGGGGAATTTGGACAGGAGACTGTATTTAAACTGAGAGAGCAGAGGGGGAATTTGGACAGGAGGCTCTGTATTTAAACTGAGAGAGCAGAGGGGGATTTGGACAGGAGGCTCTGTATTTAAACTGAGAGAGCAGAGGGGAATTTGGACAGGAGGCTCTGTATTTAAACTGAGAGAGCAGAGGGGGAATTTGGACAGGAGACTGTATTTAAACTGAGAGAGCAGAGGGGGATTTGGACAGGAGGCTCTGTATTTAAACTGAGAGAGCAGAGGGGGAATTTGGACAGGAGACTGTATTTAAACTGAGAGAGCAGAGGGGGATTTGGACAGGAGGCTCTGTATTTAAACTGAGAGAGCAGAGGGGGAATTTGGACAGGAGACTGTATTTAAACTGAGAGAGCAGAGGGGGGATTTGGACAGGAGACTGTATTTAAACTGAGAGAGCAGAGGGGGAATTTGGACAGGAGGCTCTGTATTTAAACTGAGAGAGCAGAGGGGGATTTGGACAGGAGGCTCTGTATTTAAACTGAGAGAGCAGAGGGGAATTTGGACAGGAGACTGTATTTAAACTGAGAGAGCAGAGGGGGAATTTGGACAGGAGACTCTGTATTTAAACTGAGAGAGCAGAGGGGGAATTTGGACAGGAGACTGTATTTAAACTGAGAGAGCAGAGGGGGAATTTGGACAGGAGACTGTATTTAAACTGAGAGAGCAGAGGGGGAATTTGGACAGGAGACTCTGTATTTAAACTGAGAGAGCAGAGGGGGGATTTGGACAGGAGGCTCTGTATTTAAACTGAGAGAGCAGAGGGGAATTTGGACAGGAGACTCTGTATTTAAACTGAGAGAGCAGAGGGGGAATTTGGACAGGAGACTCTGTATTTAAACTGAGAGAGCAGAGGGGGAATTTGGACAGGAGACTCTGTATTTAAACTGAGAGAGCAGAGGGGGAATTTGGACAGGAGACTGTATTTAAACTGAGAGAGCAGAGGGGGAATTTGGACAGGAGGCTCTGTATTTAAACTGAGAGAGCAGAGGGGGATTTGGACAGGAGACTGTATTTAAACTGAGAGAGCAGAGGGGGATTTGGACAGGAGACTCTGTATTTAAACTGAGAGAGCAGAGGGGGAATTTGGACAGGAGACTGTATTTAAACTGAGAGAGCAGAGGGGGAATTTGGACAGGAGACTCTGTATTTAAACTGAGAGAGCAGAGGGGGAATTTGGACAGGAGACTGTATTTAAACTGAGAGAGCAGAGGGGGAATTTGGACAGGAGACTGTATTTAAACTGAGAGAGCAGAGGGGGAATTTGGACAGGAGACTCTGTATTTAAACTGAGAGAGCAGAGGGGGAATTTGGACAGGAGGCTCTGTATTTAAACTGAGAGAGCAGAGGGGGATTTGGACAGGAGACTGTATTTAAACTGAGAGAGCAGAGGGGGATTTGGACAGGAGACTGTATTTAAACTGAGAGAGCAGAGGGGGAATTTGGACAGGAGACTCTGTATTTAAACTGAGAGAGCAGAGGGGGGAATTTGGACAGGAGACTGTATTTAAACTGAGAGAGCAGAGGGGGAATTTGGACAGGAGGCTCTGTATTTAAACTGAGAGAGCAGAGGGGGGATTTGGACAGGAGGCTCTGTATTTAAACTGAGACAGCAGAGGGGGAATTTGGACAGGAGGCTCTGTATTTAAACTGAGACAGCAGAGGGGGAATTTGGACAGGAGGCTCTGTATTTAAACTGAGAGAGCAGAGGGGGGATTTGGACAGGAGACTGTATTTAAACTGAGAGAGCAGAGGGGAATAGTCCATCAACGGTCAACATTACAGCCCCATCTCTTTTACAGGCCATGATTAAAAAATAAGGAATATAAAAAATGTGCCATTTTTTACAAAAAGATCATTCTAGAAAGACAGCAGTGATGAGGCCCCCCAGGGGGCTCGCAGGGGACGGGGGGGGGGGGGGGGGGGGGTGGAGCTGCCTTCAGCCGAGGTATAAACGGTGACGTCACTCTCCCCTGATCCACTTACAGGCGGATTAAAAAAAGGTCAAGAGGTCATCTGAAAGGGACCGAACGACGAGCCTCTTTTTTAGCTCCGATTCCCGCTTTGCACGGAACGGCCCGCGGGGTTCGCCGTCCGAACAAAAAAACGATCGATCTTTTCCCGCCTTTTTCGGAAAGTTGAGCCCTCGGCTACGAGGAATCCGATCGCTCGTCGACCCTAACGGCTCTCACGGGGACGGTACGCGTCCGCATCGTTCAACAATCCCAATCCCCCCCCCCCCCCCCCGCCCCGAGGTCATTTCCTTAAACCTCTCTCACCTGTGTAAGAAAAAAAAAAAGTGCGACCAATCACATCGCAGCTTTTCTGCTCGACGGTGTGAATGTGCAACTGTTACTAACTGCCGTTCGCTGCATATTCACTGAATCACAAAGCGCAACAAGCTTTACTCTCACTTACCCAACTCTTTTTCTTTTTTTTTTTTACCAGTTCTCGGTTTGGTTTTTACCTTTTTTTTAAAAATCATTTTAATTTCAGTCCACCGTTTCAGCGGTGAAGGCAATAGGCCCAGACTTTTAGCCTGAAATTAATTAAAAACCATACAACTTTTCTGAATGGCTTTTTATGAGTTCGCTTGTAAATTGCCCCTAGGTGTAACTCCTGCCGTTGCCCTCGACCAAGGCACTGGACCAAGGCCTGGGAACCGGAGTTGGTCCCCGGGCGCTGCACTGTGGCTGCCCACTGCTCCGAAGCAATTAGGGGGTTAAATGCAGAGGACGCGTCTCACCGTACGCACATGTACACGCACGTGACAAAAACGAAGCCTTCCTTCCTCCCAGTCGCCGTCGCCGGCTCTCGCCTGATTACGTTTGCGCGAAGCGCGGCCCGGTTAGCGACGGGCCGCGGAATCGGCGACGCGCCCCACCGCGTATTGCGGGGAGAGAGAGAGAGAGAGAGAGAGAGAGACAGAGAGAGAGGGAGAGAGAGACAGAGAGAGAGAGAGAGAGGGAGAGAGAGACAGAGAGAGAGGGAGAGAGGGAGGGGGAGAGAGAGAGAGAGAGAGAGACAGAGAGAGAGAGAGAGAGAGAGAGAGAGAGAGGGGGGGGGGGGGATTCTCTAAAGCCGGGGGGGGGGACGCTGGGACGTGACTTTCAGGGGGCTTTTATAGGCTCAAGCCCCCCTGCGGGGACGGGGGAGGTTTCGCCGTGTAAACGGAGACGCGCTGTTTTGGTTGTTGTTCCGTGCGGCGGCGGCGGCGGCGGCGAAGGCGGTGGATCAGGCGGCCTGATCCTCTTACGCGGCCGCCGGAGAAAGATCGCATCGGAGATCGGAGTCGAGGCGAGAGGAAGAGGAGCGGGGGGGAAAGGGCTGGATCGCCAGGGGTGTGCGCGCCCAGCCCAGCTGTCTGTGTGTGTGTGTGTGTGTGTGTGTATGAGAGCACGTGCATCAGGTGCGTGCGCACGTGTATGTCTCTGTGCTGTGTGTGTGTGTGTGTGTGTGTACGACAGAGTACGTGCATGTGTCAGACAACCAGGGGAGAGAATTTTGGGTCGGAAAAGTCGTTCGTTTAAGACTTAGGAATCTAAATGAAGTCGATCTTTGTCTAATTCAATTTTGCCATTAAACCTGCAAAACACACTTTATACAGGGTGCAGATCAGATGTAAATCATTACAGTACTCACTGTAAAATACGCTCTGGAACAGATCCTTAACAGATACCAGACCATGGGGCCCATCCACACACTGGAACAGAGCCTTATAACAGATACCAGACCATGGGGCCCATCCACACACTGGAACAGAGCCTTAACAGATACCAGACCATGGGGCCCATCCACACACTGGAACAGAGCCTTATAACAGATACCAGACCATGGGGCCCATCCACACACTGGAACAGAGCCTTATAACAGATACCAGACCATGGGGCCCATCCACACACTGGAACAGAGCCTTAACAGATACCAGACCATGGGGCCCATCCACACACTGGAGCAGAGCCTTATAACAGATACCAGACCATGGGCCCCATCCACACACTGGAGCAGAGCCTTATAACAGATACCAGACCATGGGGCCCATCCACACACTGGAACAGAGCCTTAACAGATACCAGACCATGGGGCCCATCCACACACTGGAGCAGAGCCTTATAACAGATACCAGACCATGGGCCCCATCCACACACTGGAACAGAGCCGTAACAGATACCAGACCATGGGGCCCATCCACACACTGGAACAGCCTTAACAGATACCAGACCATGGGCCCCATCCACACACTGGAACAGAGCCGTAACAGATATCAGACCATGGGGCCCATCCACACACTGGAATAGAGCCTTATAACAGATACCAGACCCTGGGGCCCATCCACACACTGGAACAGCCTTAACAGATACCAGACCATGGGGCCCATCCACACACTGGAGCAGAGCCTTATAACAGATACCAGACCATGTGGCCCATCCACACACTGGAGCAGATCCTTAACAGATACCAGACCATGGGGCCCATCCACACACTGGAACAGAGCCTTAACAGATACCAGACCATGGGGCCCATCCACACACTGGAGCAGAGCCTTATAACAGATACCAGACCATGTGGCCCATCCACACACTGGAGCAGATCCTTAACAGATACCAGACCATGGGGCCCATCCACACACTGGAACAGAGCCTTAACAGATACCAGACCATGGGGCCCATCCACACACTGGAACAGAGCCGTAACAGATACCAGACCGTGGGGCCCATCCACACACTGGAACAGAGCCTTAACAGATACCAGACCATGTGGCCCATCCATACACTGGAACAGAGCCTTAACAGATACCAGACCATGGGGCCCATCCACACTCTGGAACAGAGCCTTAACAGATACCAGACCCTGGGGCCCATCCACACACTGGAACAGAGCCTTAACAGAGACCAGACCCTGGGGCCCATCCACACATTGGTACACAGCCTTATAACAGATACCAGACCATGGGGCCCATCCACACACTGGAGCAGAGCCTTATAACAGATACCAGACCCTGGGGCCCATCCACACACTGGAGCAGAGCCTTAACAGATACCAGACCATGGGGCCCATCCACACACTGGAACAGAGCCTTAACAGAGACCAGACCCTGGGGCCCATCCACACATTGGTACACAGCCTTATAACAGAGACCAGACCATGGGGCCCATCCACACACTGGAACAGAGCCTTATAACAGATACCAGACCATGGGGCCCATCCACACACTGGAGCAGAGCCTTAACAGATACCAGACCATGGGGCCCATCTACACAATGATGTCTTTACAGGAAAAAGCACCCTGCAGTCCATCATAGGATTAATTGAGCTGATCATGGACAAGATCAGCTGCCAAAAGGTCAAAGATGGCCGAGCTGACATGGGGTCATGCTTGACCAATCAAATTTAAGGCGGAACCTCCTTCTCTTGGGGTCTCGTGGTAGGGGAGAAACGACAGACAGGTGGGCGGTGGATTCAGTTCCATCGGCACACCCACTACAACAACTGCAAACACATCGGCTCCACGGGATTATGGGAGAACAATGAATGAACGAGATTATCTGGAGTGCGATTAGGTTTTGACATACTTGTATAATGCTTGTATATTGCTCGCTAGGGGGTCATGTTTGTAGGCCAGCAGATAATTTAACCCCTTTGCGCAGATGCCAAATCTGGCTAATCATTTAGGGGGGGGGGGGGGGGGGGGGGGGGTGTTCTATTTAAGGCTTTATAACTCCAGATGTGAGCATCACAGAGACTTGGGAAATGGCTTAAATGAAGCAGGGCGCTTGTGCCATGCCATTTACAATACTACAATTAGATTTGTTTATATTCATAATTTAGGTAAAAATAAACTCGCTCAAATGCAATCATCTTGCTGAAAATGCAAAAATGAAGTTCTCTTTTAGTTTGAAATGAAATACTGAGAGATCACAAACATAAAACAGGTAAATCGATAGCTTTCCTGAACCAGAAACGGTCTAAATTGTGCATTGCTGTACATCATAGCATAATCATATTCCACCACATATTTCATCGACCGTTTTCACTCATGAATCTCACTTTTGCATCATTTTAAAGTGAGAATGACTATCTTTTCATCAGCATAGGGGTCTGAGATATCTTGGTGTTCAAAAACCTCTCCAAAAATAAATGAATAAAATGCATTTTGTCCATTATAAAACATATAAATGTACCCCTTACAATGGTTTAAGATAAAACATTGAGATCACATTGAATATTAAAGCAGAAACATTGTGACATACCATGGGACACATACCTACATACATAATCATTCACACTTGTATGTTTTTCTGTACTCTACCTGTAGCTTCTGTTGCATGGGGTTCGATGACATGCTCAAATGTTTGTATTTATCATCACTCCAAGGGAAATTATACATTCCTCTAGCACATATCAGCAGACAGTAAATTAAAACGAGTACTTTCCACACCCTAAGTGATAACAGATATTGGTAGCAGAATCACGTGGTATGATTACAAAAGAATTCCTCATTTCACTATTCAGTGAGCAGCATTTATTGGCATACCTGTATTGGCATTTGCTGGCTTTATCTTGTTGCTATGGCATAATACAAATGTTTGGTGGTGAGGTAATATTTTTATGGACTCCCAGATAGATGCTATTGTCCAGTGTGTCATGACTAGGGGGGTGTATCTGCAGATGAGACAGCAGGGAGGGGGTGCTTGTTAAATGGACGAACTACGCAACAATGGTGGCACTAAGACAGTGTCGCTTGTCATGCATCGTTTACCAATGAAGCTATTATACAGAGTTTTCTGTTTCCATTCATAGTTTGGTTACACTGAATGTCTGAGTTGAGCAATCTCATGGGGCGCCGGCATCCTGGCCACTAGGGGGCATCCCGGGAAGGGGTTTATGGTGAATCGGTCTTACCCTGTCCTGCCGTTTCTGAAAAGGCAATCAGCACGAGGCCAGGCGGGCAGAGACGAAGGAGGACGACGGCGTTTACGTGATGTCACGACGCAATGAAGCATATGAGGATGCTCAGACTGCGTCGTGCGTCGCACTGTATTGGGATCAGTTAACCGGCTGTCCGGGTTTGGAGAGGAACGATCAAAGAGCTGGCTGTACTGTTCTGGGATCAGTTTATCCTGCCTGTTGGGGGGGGGGGGGGGGGGGGGGGGGGCTCTTACCGACGCTCACTGCAGCTCCTCTCAGGCTCACAGCTTCACTTCCTGGCTGCACTTCCTGTGCTCTCACTGCCTGGTCTTCCTGTCCCTCACTCCCTGTCACCTGCCTCACGTTTCCCATAAGGCACCGGGGGCTGTGCTAACGTAGCCGTCCGGGCTAAAGGCCGCCGAGGTGGAGCCAGCTTCGCAGTGCAGACGGAGGTCAGCAGAGCAAGCTATGCCGCCGGTCCAAATCTATCAATGCAATAGGACAGTACTGTCACCTTATTGCCTTTCTCTTTCTCTAACTCACACCCCCCCCTCCCCCCCTCACACACACACACACACACACTCACACAGACACACACACACACACCAGTGGTCATGATACAGTGTGCTCTGACCTGACATACAGAAACCATTTAGCCCATTCCAGTAACACTCTGTGATCACCACCCACTGTAACATTACCTTTAAGTAACAAACCTTTGAACACCTTTAAACAAAAAACATTTTAATATTTTTTTTTAACATTCATATTTTTAAACAATGTTTTATTTAGCATTCATAAGCTTAAGTGATTTTCAGAATAATACAAGCCATACAGAATGAAATTACACAGCAAAGATTTCAGTGTAAAATCTACTCTGACAGAGTAGCTTTAACACTAGCAGAGTACATTTTGCTCCTGTTGGACTCAAACACTGTTAGAGTTAATTTAGCACTAGGAATTTTGCTGTGCATTTTTAAATTCGGACAGAAAGTGCCTTCATTGTCGTCGTCAGATGTGCTGCTTGGAGACGGAAGTATTTCAGTATCTAAGGAAAAAAAAAAACCAGACAGACAGACAGACAGACGTTTCCCTGTTTCCAGCCATTAATGCTTTTAAAGGTGAAATCCCCCAAAAGCAGGTCTGAGCTCAGATGCCCCAGTCGTCCGCAGTCTTCCTCCTGCTTCTGCTGCTGTCGTGGGGGGTGAGGGGGGTGAGGGGGGTGAGGGGGGGGTGAAGCCAGGTCCGCAGAAAACTGTCGTTTCGGAGCAAGCGGCTAAGCGGTAATTTCTGCAGTGAGCAGGCGGACTCGATGAGGACTCAAAGTAAAAGGGAGAGGAGGAGAAAGAAGAGGGGGACAAAGGAGGAAAGCGAGAGAGAGAGAGAGAAAGAATTGGAAAATGGAGCTTTGGGTACCGTGGTTTGGGTACAGAAGGAAAGGAAATGTTAAAAATGAACTCTGGGGTCGTGTTGGGTCCGACAAGTCCGTAGTGGAGGTGGGGTGAGTCCACTCTGAGCCTCCGGGGCGTTTCCCCTTCCCTAAAGTCCAGCACCACCCACCCGCACCTATATACCCACACCCACACACACACACACACCCGCCCACACACCTTCCTGCACCCACAAACCCACCCACACACACACACCTACCTCTACCCACAAACCCACACACACCTGCCCGCACCCACAAACCCATCACCCACACACCTGCCTACATCTAAACCCACCCATGCACACACACCTGCCCGCACCCACAAATCCATCACCCACACACGCTCGCGTAGACACACCCACCCACATCCACCCATACCCACAGACCTACACACACACGCACCCACACACTTGCACAGACACACCCACCCTCACACACGCGCAGCCACACACACACACACACACAGACGCACGCCCCCCTGGCTCACACGTCCGTGTGCTTCACCGGTTTCCCGGGCGACGGCTGCCGGCTGAACTGGCTGAAGCTGGCCGCCCGGGCGCGGGTCCGGGGCGTGTGCTCGGCCGGCTGCTGCTGATGCTGCTGCCGCCACCACCCCGCCCCCCCCCGGCTGTTGCCCCGGCAGCTGCTGGCCCGGGGGCGGGGTCCGGCCCTGGCTCCGCCCCGACGGGTCCTTGAGGAACAGGTTCTGCAGCAGCTGGATCTTCTCCTTCTCCTCCTTCAGGAAGACGTCCACCAGCATGGTCTTCTCCCGCTTCATCTGCTCGCTGATGTCCTTGGGCACGTCCGGGATCATCCAGTCCACCAGCATGCTCAGGAACATCACCAGGTTCTGCCACCGGGGGGACCACAGCAACCACGTCCACAATGAGTGTAAAAGTCCCCATTACAATGCGCCGAGCTATCAACTCAAGCCTATCGCCGTGGTTCTCCTTTCCAGGAATAGCAATTACTCAGTTTAATTTAAATTCACGTTCTAATGAATATTCTTTACTTCTGTATGTACGCGTTGGCAATATTTACAAGTGTGCGTGTCATGCCAATAAAGCATTTTGAATTTGAATTGTCACTGCGCCCGCTTAGATATAAACCTACAACTGCTTCAACGATCGTTCTCACTAGGAGGGGCTGTGAAACCCTGTTCCTGGAGAGCCACAGGGAGCTTTTGTTTCTGTCGCTATCCATCCGTTATCTGCCCTGCTTATTGCTTATTGGTCAGGGTAGCGGCAGGGGGGCCGGAGCCTATCCCAGCACGCATTGGGGCGAGAGGCAGACATACACCCTGGACAGGTCATTTTGTTGCGATTCTGCGCTTAATTGATCGAACAAAGCGGATTATTTACCGTACCTTTCACTACCTTCCAAAAAATCAAACCACGTGAAGTGTCTGTTTAGTGCAAGGCGTTTCTACCAGGAAGTAGCCAGAAAGAGCCCACCAATAACCGCGAGCGTAGTTCTACGGGTTGTCGCTATTGGTGGAACTCCTCTCGGTTTCCCATGCAAAAGGCGATGACATCACACCCCCCCGTGTAACCGTCCCCTGCGGCCCTACCTGGAAGACGATGACGAAGGCCAGGCGGGCGGCCAGGACGGACCAGTACTGCTTGGAGAACTGGTAGGCCTGGGGAGACCAGGGCGGCTCCCGGTAGTCCTTATACCTGCGAGGAGGGAGAGGAGGGAGACGAGAGGGCGGAGACCGGGTCAGGACTCCGCCCCAAGAGGGCCCCAAGAGGGCCGCCTCAACGTTACGACACTGCCACTACGCGGCACCAACGCTGCGAGGACATTGTTATTTTTTTTTTTTGTGAGAGCCGGGGTGCCGCGCCCCCCCCGGCGGCCTGGTCGAGGGGTCTTCTCACCTGCAGTACACCACCTCGCGGTCGGCCGGGGTGAAGTCGGGCGCGGTGCCCGGCTTGAAGTTGCTGACGTTGAAGTAGGAGAGGGTGTGGTCGATGAAGCCGTGCATGCTGCCCGAGTCGCTGTACATGTACAGGTAGACCAGGCGCGGGATGAAGTCCGAGGTGAAGGAGATGACGAAGGCCTGGTGGGGGGGAGGGGGTGGGGGGCGGGTGGGGGGGGGGGAGGGAAACGGGGATTAGACGTACGCCCGCTCACAACGGAAGGAGCTGTGCTTTTTCGGACAGCCCTCTATGACCTGCTGGTACCGGATGGGTCACAAGCTTTAAGTGGACTTTACGACAGAAAAGTCAGGAGAGAAATGCATTTTAAGGCAAACCCTAAGGCCATGTGGTGATCCTACTAAACAAAACAAAAACATTTCATACAGGTATAAATTGCCACGTTCCTTCTGTCCGCCCCCATGTCAGCGATCTCTTTTCCTCCCTGTCCTGATCTACAGCTCCTTGGAATAAAACCCTAAATTCCTCTTCCTTCCACGTCTGTATCTGAAGGGAGATTTTGTTCCACTGAATCCAGCCTTGGAAAGGGTGGTTCCAGGATCCCTCTGCGGTTCCCGAGGATGTGAAGCGTGCTACAGCCGAAGACATCGGCGATAAACAAAGACGATGTGCGATGAGGACCAGATGGCCTCCACAGAGCTCATCTCCTGGCCCCGCCTTCATAAGCCCTCCGGTTCAGATGTCCCCAGAGGATCTGTGCATAGAACTCACTTAACCCACACTTAACCCGCAGTGCGCTCACTTAACCCGCACTTAACCCGCAGTGCACTCACTTAACCCGCAGTGCTCTCACTTAACCCACACTTAACCCACAGTGCACTCACTTAACCCACAGTGCACTCACTTAACCCACACTTAACCCGCAGTGCTCTCACTTAACCCACACTTAACCCACAGTACTCTCACTTAACCCGCACTTAACCCACACTTAACCCACAGTGCGCTCACTTAACCCACACTTAACCCACAGTGCGCTCACTTAACCCACACTTAACCCGCACTTAACCCGCAGTGCGCTCACTTAACCCACACTTAACCCGCAGTGCACTCACTTAACCCGCACTTAACCCGCAGTGCACTCACTTAACCCACACTTAACCCACAGTACTCTCACTTAACCTGCAGCGCTCTCACTTAACCCGCAGTGCACTCACTTAACCCACAGTGCTCTCACTTAACCCACACTTAACCCACAGTACTCTCACTTAACCTGCAGCGCTCTCACTTAACCCGCAGTGCACTCACTTAACCCACAGTGCTCTCACTTAACCCACACTTAACCCACAGTACTCTCACTTAACCCACAGTGCTCTCACTTAACCCACAGTGCACTCACTTAACCCACACTTAACCCACAGTATTCTCACTTAACACACAGTACTCACACTTAACCCACAGTGCTTTCACTTAACCTTCAATGCTCTCACTTAACCCTCAGTGCATTCACTTAACCCACAGTGATCTCCCATGCCTGCGTGTGGCTGCAGGAGCCTGTTGCATTAGCCTAGTCACTGAAAACAACCTGTTAGCATTATCCATTCTAACTGACAATGCTCATCAATGAAAACATACTTTCTCTTGGAAAATCCCTTTGAATACCACAGAAAGTCATTTTTTACTGGTTTTACTGGTAAAACAGCTAAATAAATTAAGAAAAAAGAAATAACCTGAAGAATAAATTAAATTAATTTGAAATGAATCTATGGCTCTACATTATAAAGGTCAAAACTTGAAGTGATTACTTAAACCAAGTGACAGTGTAGGACATGTGTTCACTCACGTTTATGATGACAGAGAACTTCCCCATCCCACTGAGAATGTTGTACCAGATACCTGTGGAAGGAGGGAGGGAGGGAGGGAGAGAGGTAAACAGGGAGGGAAGAGAAAATCCCTTCAGTAAATACAAAATTTAAGTTTCCTGTTCTCATTACTGTTCCCCCGTGCGTATCCTGTTCCCTGTAGGTATCCTGTGTGAGATATCTGTATCCAGTGTCAGCATCATCTGCATCCAGAGCTTATTTAAGGGTGGCTTCGTAAGGGCAGAATAAACCCAGGCAGAATGCAGTGGTGCAGCCACCTCACACGAATGCAAAAATCAACCTTTGACTCTAAACTTGACCGTCAAGCTACTTGAGTCCCAGCTAGTCTCCCGTCTGCATTTTTACTTATGTGAATGACTTAGCGAGGCAATGTTCCCCCCCGTACAGCCCAAACCCGTCCGAGCCGAGGTACCGATGTCTTTGGTCCGCACGGCGTCCGGCCGCCGGAGCTCGGTGACGAACTTCTTGGCGTCGAGGCGGATCTCGATGACGTTGTTCAGCAGGGCGAAGAGCGGAGCCAGGGGGAAGGAAGCCACGAAGAGGGAGACGAACCCGAACTGGATAACTGCAGAAGAGACACACACACGCACGCACGCACGCACGCACGCACGCACACACACACACGCACACACACAGACACGCACACACACATAAACACACAGACACGCACACACACACACACACGAAAACAGACACACTCGTATTCTCGCTATATACTGCATCACTTCATTCAAAAACAAGAACTGGCCTTCCAACTTCTAATATTAATCACGTATCATTTCCACTTAAAAAAAAACCAATCTGCACTCTGCACACAAAATACTGGAATGGCTTCATGAGACGGTGTGTATCTCCGGACTTGTGTGTGCTTTTCGGCAACGTGCACGTGGGGCCGTCGGCCGACATCGACCGGCGAAGCGGCTGACGAGGGGGGGGGCGAGTTGCGCGCCGAGGGGTCCCGGGAGCTGGGCGCAGCCATGCCGACGGTTCCCACGGAAATGAGAGAGGACGGCGTGCGCGCGGGCCGACCCCCCGGGACGGCCGGGAAAGACGGCGTAATTAAACCGCCTGAGACCGAGACGCGCGGCGTCTGCGGGGGGGCGGGGGAGGGGGCCAGGGGGGCCGACGCTCTTCCTCGGCTCGGCGAGGACGCGGCCTCCCCCCGGGGGGCGTCGCGGAAGGAATGCGCTGGAGGGCCACCTGACATTACCTCTGATGTCTCTCTCAGTCCCCCTCGCCTCCCTGAAGGCTGGGGCCCAGACTTTCCTACAGCCCCAGTCCTCCATTACACACACTCACACGCTCACGTATGCGTGCGCGCGAGTGTGTGTGTGTGTGTGTGTGTGTGTGTGTGTGAGAGAGTGTGTGTGTGAGTGGGTGTGTGTATGTGAGTGAGAGAGAGACAGTGTGTGTGTGTGAGAGAGAGAGTGTGTGTGAGTGTGTGAGTGTGAGTGCGGGTGGGTGTGTGTATGAGAGTGAAAGAGTGTATGTGTATGAGTGTGAGAGTGAGTGTATGCGTGTGTGTGTGCGTGTGTGTGAGAGTGAGTGAGTGTGAGTGTGAGTGTGTGTGTGTGTGTGTGTGAGAGAGAGAGAGAGTGTGCGTGTGTGTGTGTGTGTGAGAGTGAGTGTGAGTGTGTGTGTGTATGTGAGTGAGAGAGTGTATGAGTGTGAGAGTGAGTGTATGCGCGTGTGTGTGCGTGTGTGTGAGAGTGAGTGTGAGTGTGTGTGTGTGTGTGAGTGTGCGCGTGAGTGGGTGTGAGTGAGAGAGTGTATGTGTATGAGTGTGTGAGTGAGTGTATGTGCGTGTGTGAGAGTAAGAGTGTGTGTGTGTGCGTGTGTGAGAGTGAGAGTGTGTGTGTGTGTGTGTGTGTGTGAGTGTGCGTGAGTGGGTGTGAGTGAGAGAGTATGTGTACGAGAATGTGAGTGAGTGTATGTGCGTGCGTGTGTGAGAGTGTGTGTGTGAGAGTGTGTGTGTGTGTGTGTGTGTGCGCATGTGTGTGTGCGCATGTGTGTGTGTGTGAGACTCACTCATCTCCATGTACTCGGGGGTGAGCCCCTGGAAGGGCTCCAGCCTGTAGTCCTGGTGCCAGCGCTGGGTCTGCTCGTCCACCTGCTCTGGGTCCGAGCCCTTGTCCTTCAGAGACCGGTACAGCTTCTTCAGCTTCCTGCAGGGAGGGAGTGAGGGAGGGAGGGAGAGAGAGGGGTGGGGGGGGAGACGGAGAGACAATGTGTGTGAGAGAGAGAGAGAGAGAGAGACAGGATGTGAGAAACTGTGTATGAATGTGTGTATGGTAGGGGGCCATCAGTGAATCTAGATGTCATGAGATGTCAAGATTCTGCCCATGTTCTGATGTCTGATATCTGATCTAAACTGAGTACAGAAGGCTAGACAAGGCTATATTAGCAATACAAGGTTGTTGGACAAACGTGTTACTTGGGACACCAATATGGCCGGTTTACTGTGAATGACCGTCCGTTTCATAGATGCAAAAACAGCCACGTACAAGCACACGGAGACACACAGAGGACGGGACACACGCACAGGGAGGCGGAGAGGAAGAAAGAAAGAAACGTATCTGCCTGTCTGACTGGAACACAGGCACAGAAGATCAAAGAGGGCGCCGATGGGTAATGGCTAAGGCGCACCATTTATAAATTGCTTCTGAACTTGGTATCCAAAATTGGTGTACTTTATTTTAAACTGTGTTCTAAGTTAACTTCTGGAAAGTGAAGTGTAAGTGCACTTCAAGTACACTATCTGAGATTTAGTGTGTACTTAAGGCCAACTTTTATAAACTTAGTTTTTTTTTTTGTAAGGGATGCCATGCTGAAAAGCTATTATGAAACTTCCATATTAAGAACACCTGAACTGTCAATAGGGTGATTGTGATCGCGCTTCTTCGTCACATTGTGTTTCTATCTTAAAGCTGCCATTTAAGAACTGTTCACTCAAGCAGCTACACATCCATACGCACACAGGTCAGAAACAGGTCAGAACTGTGTCGGGAACAAGTCGGAAATGGGTCTGGAACAGGTCGGAAATGGGTCAGGAACAGGTCAGAACTGGGTCTGGAACAGGTCAGAAATGGGTCAGGAACAGGTCAGAACTGGGTCTGGAACAGGTCGGAAATGGGTCAGGAACAGGTCAGAACTGGGTCTGGAACAGGTCAGAAATGGGTCAGGAACAGGTCAGAACTGGGTCTGGAACAGGTCAGAAATGGGTCAGGAACAGGTCAGAACTGGGTCGGGAACAAGTCGGAAATGGGTCTGGAACAGGTCGGAAATGGGTCAGGAACAGGTCAGAACTGGGTCTGGAACAGGTCAGAACTGGGTCAGGAACAGGTTAGAACTGGGTCTGGAACAGGTCAGAACTGGGTCTGGAACAGGTCAGAACTGGGTCTGGAACAGGTCAGAAATGGGTCAGGAACAGGTCAGAACTGGGTCTGGAACAGGTCAGAACTGGGTCTGGAACAGGTCAGAACTGGGTGTGGAACAGGTCAGAAATGGGTAAGGAACAGGTCAGAAATGGGTCAGGAGCAGGTCGGAAATGGGTCACGACATCACATAAATGAGAGCTCAGACTCTGGAGGCTCTTTCTCTGATGCCATGTGAAGTAAGGCCTCAGTAATTAGATTCTTTTTTTTGGATGATTTTCATTAAAACTGTGCCACACATGAAGTGCCTACAGGCTAAAATGCTCAGTGTGATCCAGAGCAGACAGGAAACGGCCTAGTTCAGGTCTCCGGCCTGACACCGGTGCTCAAAGTAACACACACACACACACACACACACGGTTCCCACTCTAACCAGGTTTATATTGTCCATGATTTTGGGGGGTGCAAGATCAGGATTAATGATTTTTTTTGTGTGCAAGGCCTACCCTGAGCTACAGGGCTAGTTTTATTTTGAGGCAGACTTATTTTTTAAAAATATATATTTTGTGTCCACAAAGGCACACATTCACTTTCCAGTGACCAAATATACTTTTGGTAGTGGAACTGACGTCACGTACAACCCAATAAGCTCTCAATTCAGCACACTGATATTGCAAATATTTTAAAGGATTTTCAAGGACTGTGGGAACCCGGCACGCAAACGTACACACGGACACACACACGCGGACACACACACGCGGACACACACACACGCGGAAACACACCCACCACTCGCGGGCCTGCGGAGCGTCTGGTGGAAAAAAGGGTGTTGAGAGAAACACTATGGAAGCCCATTACGGTAAACAAGCCAATTTGGCTGCCATGCAGAATATCCAGCGGCGATAAGCCCGAAACATGTTTACAGGAAGCTTTACAAAGGACAACATGGGTGGGGCGGCCTTCCCCCCTGAAACGCAGCCAATCAGGAGTGGCTTCAGAGGCCTTGGCAGCGCATGATGTCATCTCAGACATCTGCTGTCAGAGAGAGAGAGAGAGAGAGTCCGATAACTGGATGACTCAAGGCTGGCTGACACTGGAAATACACACGAGCTGCTTTACATAAACAAGCCTAAAAAAAAACACACTTCAACGCCTGGAAGGTGATGAGTCAGTAATTATTTGGTGTGCCCCCATTTCAAATGGCTGTTTGCACAGAGAACGCCGTTTTCCTGTGTTCCTGATTCACACAGCTGTAGAAGTGAGAACACTGTGTTTGACTGTTGTCGGGCAGGTTAGCTGTTCGAGGCCAGGCTGAGGGTGAATTTTCCTGGTAAATTGTTCACTTGACTCTGACGTTGACTCAGAATACGTTAAAATCGTAACAGCGCAACTTCAACTGGGTTACCCTTCCAGGAAAACCAGCTGCACAAAAAGACACTTCAGTTTGTATTTCAAGCCAGGAGAGGACTTCATCTTATTTTTGTTAATGCAACTGGAGGGGCTGCATACGCAAGGCCAGCCAGGCTAAGTGGGAGACTTTAGTTAAAAGGCCATTACTGAGGAGTAGTTATAAAACAGGAGGTCGGGAAATAATGTGCACGCGGTTTCTCAGTTTTGAGTTTAGTGGTAATTAATGGTAGTTCAAACCCAATACCACGAAAGAAAAACTTAGTGAAGATGCCATAGGAGATGTTCATTCTCATGTCCTATTCGTTTTTACTGGCTCCGTATTTCCTAGCCCGTTTGAGACCCCAATGACGGCTGAAAACGCCAGAGAATTATGAACCACGCGTCCCTTTTCAGGGTCCGATAACTCCCTGTTTCCTGAAAAGAGGCCCCTTGCGGCAGAGCAATCCTTAGGGACTGCAGGGTCCGAGGAGAGTTTGGGACGCGTGATGTTGTTCCGGAATTCACCAGGGAAAAAGAAGAGCAAGAGAGAACTGGAGAACAGTCTGCAGCTCACGTCTGACTACTGAACACATGACACATACAGTCATGTGTGCTCTTATACTGTACAGACTACGCTCTCATATTCCAGCACAACCTAAATCTGTAGGAGCAGTACTGTCAGAAATGGGCCCTGGCAGAATATTCTTCAAAGATCTGAAACAACACCAGATATCATTGCCTCACTGCGCACCTAGAACTATACGCAATAACTGCATCTTGGAGTTTGAGCATGGCATAGCACTAAATGCATTCAAACAAAAGGCTTGTAGAACAGGAAATGAGAAAATGAGACTTCAAAAGCTGAATATTATTACCTAATTCTAACCGAATTAGAATCTGGTCCAAACTATATGACTGAGTGCATAAAAAAGCGTAATATCATCATGGATGACTGAAAATCAAGTCACAGAAACACAGGCTACAATTTAAAAGCTCTACAAATACAGGTATCGACCAGTCAGATAGATAGCAATGCCTTCTAATACTATATCCCAAACAAACAAGAAATAAATATTCAGAATTCAACAGTCACGGACGCAATTTCTATGCAAGCATTCTCTAAAATAGGATTTAGTCTGTTATTATGTCACCATCATTATTTGAATTCGGGAGACTGAATTCATACTCCAACGCAACGGAAAATGTTTAAAAGGACGAATTGTCATTTTTTAATTTCTCAGATGTGACACGCAGAAAAAACAAAAGGTCGCGCTAAGGGGCGGGGCCCGCAGACCCGACAGCAGGCTGACGTGTGGTCACAGCCCGGAGGACACGCCGCCAGCGCTGTACATCAACAATGGGAGAGCCTGAGCGCGCTTCAATAGCTAGTCACGCTACCTTTTGTTAAGGGCTGTGCCTGGTGGGCGGGAGGGCGGCTGGGCGGCGCACACGGATACTCACGGGATGCCAATCTCAAAGATGTTGTTTTGAATCAGCTGCTTCCCCAGCATGATGATGCTCAGCTGAATGCAGAGCTCTATCAGGCAGCCTCCCGGAGCACACTGGACGGACGGGAAACACGTGCGCGTACACACACACACGCTCACACACACACACACGCTCGTCCACGCACACACACACACACACACACACACACACACGCGCACACACACGCGCACACACAAACACAGGCTCGTGTTAGTCAGCTCATACCCTACAGCGAGACAAGCAGTGTTTGTTTTTCACAAACACTGACAGGACTTGAATTTCCTAGAGCACATTTCATACAGAACATCATGTGCACCTGCGGAACGCCATTATTTCGCCTCAAAGAGCTTAACAGAACAACGTTTTAAAAGACGCAACCAAACAAATGCAATTACGCAATAAAACTATATTAAAAAATGGCACATGGTAAATACACAATAGCGCGATTTACTACAAATAAACGTAGCGAAAACTACATTTAATATTACAGAAAACAAGAACTACGAAGAGTCGCAAAAGCAAATAAATTGTCATCACCCGACAAGCCATCTTAAAAACACGGGCTTTAGGTTTTATGTTCTACAAATTTTCTTGGAGCAACATGTTCCAAAGTCAGGATGAGTAAACTCCTTAGATTGCAGTAAGACCAGAAAACATCCCTGCAGATCCCCGAGACTTTTCCACGAAAGCTATCAACCAAAACAAACAATTAGCCGAACGGGTAATATTTTGTTCTGAGCATTTTGCGAAAACAGACTTTTGCTTTAAAATTTCCATCAATACGCTTGAACTGTATAAATGGAATTTCAAATAAAGCGTTTGACCCAGGTTGACATCTAGCGCTACCGCTACAGATGCTACCGCGATTGATATTAACGGTCATCATCGTCATCATCGTCATACAGTGGAACCCAAGCCCCCCGCCGGGCGGGCCGTACCTCCTCCATGCGATAGTGGTTGAAGACGTAGACGTAGTTCCCCGGTCGGCCGGCGAACCTGACGACAAAAAAAAAAAAACCGTGAGCAGTGAGTCAAACGGGCCGTGGCTGGTTTCCGGGTTGCGCTCCGGCCAATCGGAGTTCACCCCCTCTGCGGGGGGCAAACCGGTGCATTTTTTCTGCCCTCTTGCCCTCTCCGCCGCCACGCTCCGCCTCCACCTGGGGCGTCTCCGCCGTCTGTCTACCCACCCCGTGAAAAAAAAACACCCTGCTCCATCAAGAGACGCCCCCACCCCCCCACCCCCTAAAATCTGAAGGCAGAAAAGCGTTGATATCCGAACAGGCTAATCTTACGGGGGAGAAGGCCCGAGAATCGCGCATGAGCACGAAAAGTGGGTGGAGCTCTCCTTTAAAATTCAGTAAGGTCATTGGTCAAAAAAGTGAGGTGTCAGAGGCGTCTTTATTCTTCATCGGACCGGTCTTCCTCTCGCTTGGAGAGGAGCAGGAAGTTGGTGACGATGCTGGCATCTGAAATGTAATCAAAGAGCTCGCCAAGAGACCTGACGGGTGTTCTCACAGAGAGAGTAGGGGGGGGGGGGGTAGGGGGTGCTCCTTACCTTCCCTTGAAAAAGGCCACGTAGAAGATGGGGGCGTACGCATTCATGAACTTCAGCAGGAAGGCCTTCAGGATCAGACGCTCCTCGAAGTCCGTCTCCGTTTTGGGGATCTCTGAAGACGAGACAGCGAACGCGCCCGGTCAGACGTGGAGCGACGGCGACGCAAAAAAAAAAAAAACTTGTCCGTTTTAATTTTCGGAATATTTTTTCAAGGGCCAGCGCCTTTTTACTGTCCTGCCCGACCTTTCACCTTTCCCTGACCTCCCCCACCACCCCCCCCGTGACTCCTGCTCATCACCTCCACCCCCTCCCCCTCCAGCTGTGCGGCCTCTCTGCGTAATCTCCTTCTGTGCACTGCCCTGTGAAACCTGGCTGGGACCCCCCCCCCCCACCACCTCTGTCATTATCCCCGCCCCCCCCCCGGCCTACCGTAAGCCAAACGCGGATTACCGCGCCCTTCAAATACTACGGCTTTATTTGACACGACGGATTATTCTCCCGCTCGATAAACACACAATAATGCCATAATTACTCACACGCAGCGCGCACGCATGACCGGACCGTGATAAACTCAAGAGTGCGATGATTCGGGTGTGGTAGAACGGTGGATGTGAACTTTACGTTACATTACGTAACAGGCATTTAGCAGACGCTCTTATCCAGAGTGACTTACGCAACTTTTTTTTTTTTACGCTGCATCCATTTATACAGCTGGATATATACTGGAGCAATGCAGGTTAAGTACCTTGCTCAGGGATTACAACGGCAGTGTCCTACCGGGGGGAATAGAAGCTGTGGCCTTCAGGTTACAGAACCAGTACCTTACCCATAGAACAGTGTTAGAACAGTGTTACAACGGTAGCTTAGAACAGTGCTGGAGTAGAAGTTAGGAACAGTGTTAGAACAGTGGTTCAGAACAGTTAGAATGGGGGTTTAGAACAGTGCTGGAGCAGAGGTTAGGAACAGTGTTAGAACAGTGGTTCAGAACAGTTAGAATGGGGGGTTTAGAACAGTGCTGGAGTAGAGGTTAGGAACAGTGTTAGAACAGTGGCTTAGAACAGTGTTAGAACAAGGCTTTCCCATTCGCTCCTGCGATTCCACAGAGGCTGTCATTTATCAACGGACGGTGCTAACTGTTAGCTACCTGCGAGATGCTAGGTCCCACCACTTTGTCCCTAAGAAGGCTTTTCCGCTGTATAAAACTCATACCAAACATTCAAGAAAAGAAATTCACTGGTGCTAATGGTGCTAGCGCTTTCCCCTGGGCAAGGCGGATAGCGGTTGGCGTGAGCGACGCGGGGGGAGGGTGGGGGGGCGGCGGCCTCACCGAGCTCGGTCAGCCAGACGGCCACGCTGCCGTAGATCTCGTCCAGGATGAGGATGACCACCAGGTTGATGACGACGGCGGTGGCCGTGACCGTCACGCGCACGTTGGACTTGACCTCGGGGTCCGGGCTCATCGCCATGATGGCCGACAGGGTGATGCGGTACACGATGACGCCGAACACGGCCGAGAACGTCACGGCGAACTGAGAGAGAGAGAGAGAGAGAGGGAGAGAGAGAGAGAGAGAGAGAGAGAGAGGGAGAGAGAGAGAGAGAGAAAGAGAGAGAGAGAGGGGTAGAGAGAGGGAGAGAAAGAGAGAGAGAGGGATAGAGAGGGAGAGAGAGAGAGAAAGAGGGATAGAGAGAGATTTGAGTTTTAATAGAACCTTTACTGTTCCATTTTCAGTAGCGGCTTGACCTCAATTCCAATACTCAGTCAGTACATCGCAGCCATTTTCTCTATGTCACAACACGCAAAAATCACATGCGTTGCACGAACAGTAGAAAAAAAAAAGAAAAAAAAAGACCATTAATAATCAAAAGTCAACTGCCCATCATCGCCAACCTGGGAAAGAACCCCCCCCCCCACCCCACCCACACACCATGTTGAGCAGAACTTTCGTGGAAAGAGAGAGATGGAGAGAGGAATGGACTGACAGCCACCTACCATTAACAAAATGGAGGAGATGTTGATGAAGTACCCAGGCAACCGGTCTCTCCATGTTAGCTTCTCATTTCCTGGCTGTATTTTTTTTTTTTTTTTTTGAGGGGGGGGGGGAGGGGGGGGCATAGGAAGACATGATCATTACCAAACAGGGGCATCGACCCAAAAACCAGCAAACAACCTGAAATTCAAGCAGTGTTCGCAATGGAAACGCTGCACTGCAGTATCACTTCTACGCCTGAAATCGCTCGTTCTTCCGAGACTTAAGAACTATACCAAATACAGCACGCTAGAGCGGCTCGGATCTGTGTATTATTTTGGGCAGCTAATACAGGAACAGGCAGATCAGGAGACGGTCAGGTTACTCTGACTGAGCGGTGGTAATCTGCTATAGACGTCAGGGTTTTCAGTTTTTTATATATTTTTTTTTTTTTTAATTAGTAAGTCCGTTGATTGTACAAGAAATCTCTCAGATACGCCGAATCGCAGAAGCATCAGATTGGCAAAGGAGCGTGAGTCATCTTACCCGATGCTACGAGAGCGGGGGATTAAATTTTAAAAGTTATCTCGGTTATCTGACCCCAAAGTGTTCTAACCTTTCCTCTGTAATTGTGTAACGTGTAATTGAATGGCGGTACGCATATGATGCATAGAAGACCGCGTTCCAGCCATTGCACTTTCCCCCCTTACATACCCAAAAGATCAAAGCAAAACCCCAAGCCATCAAATAAAGGCACAATCGTACCAAAAACAGTACATGAGCAATCCTACTTGCACTACCTCTGTAAGCGTGCCACCCCTGGGTTAACCTTCGTATCTGGGCCGGGTGCTGACCCATCGGTATCAAGATCTTCAGTCAGCACCCCAACCACCAAAAAACACCAACTTGTTCCCCATGACGTCGGCTTCCCAACAATGCAAAACATGATTACCCTGCATTATGGAGAATCTTTTCCACACAATCGTTTATCACACCCTGCTGCCTCCCCGTCAGCACAGTAAACAGCCTGTTTTCCTATCCTGAGGGGCACACTTCTCTTAAACCGCCTTACAATGGGGCTGGTGCGATAAATCACTTGGCCCATCACGGAAAGAGCATGCTTTTTGCCTTTAACAGGAATACTTAGAAACAGAGTGTAGAAACAGAGCATAGAAACAGACAGAGCATAGAAACAGAGTGTAGAAACAGAGTGTAGAAACAGAGCATAGAAACAGAGCATAGAAACAGAGTGTAGAAACAGCATAGAAACAGAGTGTAGAAACAGCATAGAAACAGTGTAGAAACAGAGCGGAGAAACAAAGTGGAAAGCACTAAAATGGCGAAATTCACGGCACTGCACTGCCAAAAAACAGACAAAAATAATGTGGTCCATGACACCTGCGGCTTATAAGACAAACACCCAGCCGCATAAATAATTACTCTTCTGGGAGAAATAAAAGATGACCTAGAACCTCCCACGTGTTCCCATTCCATCCCAGCAATAGGCAAAGCTCCTAGCACCATTACGCTATCGCACATCTGGATCAATTCAATCGCCAATTGCCACCACAGCTGGAATATGCGTATCAGGTTCTGTGCCGTCTGTAATGCTGGATAGCCTGTGCCCTTTCCCCGCATCCAATGAAGACACACTGCACAATGTGTTCAGCATTAAATGATCTCTTATAGTTTATATGGGTCCACTGTGGTCAGAGGGGACTCACAAACTCCTTAACAGTTGAATTAACACAGGGCATTTTACTGTGTATTCAAGGCACTAAACTGGAGTCTATTTTTATTTTCTGTTTAACTGTACCTTTTAAGCTGTGCTTCATACACAAAATGTGAATAGAAGGCAGTACCATTTTGCTGATAGCTGTAGCCTTAGTAAATAAGACGCTAATTTCAATTTTCTCTGCCTTTTATGCACATAAATCTGGCCCCAATTGTCCTTCCAAGCAATGGAGACAATGGTGCAAAACAATTCCACCAATGAAAACCATCGACACCTCAGCCCTGAAAAGTCTGTTGTTGGATTCGACCAATCACCTTTCCCAGGGGATCCACTGGAGTTTACCTTCAATAGATTGACTATTTACAGGTTAGAATGGCTTTCATTTCAGGCTCCACTGTGATATGCATGCTGAAGGAGGACAGGAAGGCGGATTCCCTTCACTCTCGTAGGGTCGCGTGCATTTAAGGGGCCTTTTCACCGCCAGACACGACCCTTCTGGTACTTGTAGTCCATAATGGCTCGGGTCCGTGGGAGTGGATACGGCCCAATCCTTAACGAAGCTGTGAAAGGCAATTAGCCGCCCAAGAGGTGCTTACGGCCAAAGCCAATTAGCGGCCAGGAGGCATTTCCCGCGCGGTTTGCAGTCGAGTCAGGCGTCCTTTTTCCAAAAAAGGAAGAAGCCGTTCAGGGCGAACCTTGGTTTGCGTTGTTTTGTGCGTCTAGAATGCGTCTAGAATACGCAGGCTTTAAGCATCAAAATTACACAGCACAGTAACTGTGGGGGCTGAATTTGATTGGCTGGATCCCAGTCTGTGAGAAACCGCAGCCATGTTCAATCGCTGCAGTTTCACGGGTGTGGCGAGTCGGCAACTTGCTCTATTCAGAGGGCAACAGCGCCACCTAGGGGTGGGGAGGACATCCCTCAACCTGAGGGCAGTGCAGCGAGAAGATGTGTGTGAGCTTGGAGCCCCCCATACAGGAGAACGAGGACGACCTATCAGGACTGAACACTGCCTATCAACACTGTCTTGCCACTCTATAGCAGTGGAGCCCAATAATATGGAGGGCTGAGAGTATGCAGGTTTTTACCTGTTTACAGTATTACTTCACCTGCTGATTTCACTAATTAGTTCCCTGCTCTCTGGTTGGAGGTGCATTAATTAGCAAAACCAGCAGGTGAAGTTATTGTTTGGAATGAAAACCTGCACTCTTGACCCTGCATGGCACACAATTTGGCACCATAGAATTCTTCATTTTTCAGAGAACTCACAACGCACATACAGCATATTACCATCTGAACCAGGACAAACTAAAATAACCTAAAATAACCCATACTAAACATACCCTAAATCATTTGAGTGGGAGCCTCATCAGCAGAAAACTAGCCGTTTACAGCCATTTGACTTCAAGTGAAGTTGAACGTTGGACACTGAATACAACAATGTAACAGTTACCGCATTGAAAACGCAATGCGGTACGATGGTAGTGCGATGGGCAGGATGACGTGATTGACAGCTTTTGTGGGTGTGGTTAAGGCGTCAGGTGCGGTTTGGAGGCGTACAAGCTGCCAAACGGAGAGTGGGACTCCGGTGGTCTGTCTAGACCCTCCCCGCTCAGCCGTACGGACGCTGTGACGGTCGAAGCATGCTCTCAGACGTCTATCACTGGAAGCTCAGTTACTGACACCTGTCAATCAAAAGCCTCCTCTGAAAGTATATCCAGCTATACACTGCTCAGTCAAACCCTGCTTACAGAAACCCCTTAACCAAAATCAAGACCCCTGTCAATCGCACCCTAATCAGTCACCTGCCAATCACTCTAGTGGTCGCCCAGGACCAAGTTTGAGACCCACTGCACGAGTCAAAGAAACCCTTTGATCATGCCATTCTAAGACACACCTGTCAATCAAAATCCCTATGTAGAGAAATAATTGAAATTCAGAAAATATCCACTTCCTCTCAGCAAATCAGGTTAGCTCTGAGATGAGAAGGGGAAGCTCTCAGTTTGTGCCATTTCAAAAGTCAGGCATAATTAATAAGCCTTATACATATAACCACAAGCTTCTTAACATGGAGTCAGGGAAATACTGGCATTAGTCCTGTCAAAAAAACTATATCTGCTCAGATTGAAGCATCATCTACTGCCCTCTGGCTCCCTCTAGAGGCCAATCTAATGCAGCAGCACACAGAAAAATACAGAGAGCCATATTTCAGGGCGGTATGTTTTTCCTCATAGCACTGAATTTTGACAGCACAGTTTCCCCTTTTTTCAGGCACATACGAATGTCACCAGAGAAACCTGAGGCACTCAACACACTACAGGACGGCGTGCTTCCACAGAATTTCATACTACCTGACTGTATTTTTACAGTCCTGTATATATATATGCGTTTAGACTAGCTGCTTCTTTACTCTTTCAGGATACTGCCTATTGGTGCATGAACGCGAGGAATCTGCAGTCTCTTCCAGAGAGCCCTGCAGGCATGTATCCAGCTAGCACAGGTAGGTATTGGGGGGAGGGGGGGTGTGGGGGGGTTGGGGGGTCAGTTCCATTGACATTCAATTCGATAAGTGAAAAAACCGCCGCGTAGCATAGTGGGAACTTTTCAAATTCGTTTCCTGAATTTATTGAACCGAAACCCCTGAATCGCTTCGCCGGCCCCTGACGGGAGCTTTGTTTATGAGAACATTACATTACATTGCAGGCATTTAGCAGACGCTCTTATCCAGAGCGACTTACGCAACTTTTTTACATAGCATGGAGGAGGAGGAGGAGGAGGAGGAGGAGGGGAGGAATGAAAAAGGTGAGAAATGAAGGAGGAGAGGGAGGCTACCCGGGCCTCGTTCGCCCTGCGCGGATACGAAGCGGCCTAACCGCCATTGTGTTCGTGCGCAGAGCCCGGGTTTCAGCTCACTAAGAGGATTACCTCCAGAGAACGGCCGCGCACCGACCCGGCAAGCCCCGCCCCCTCCCTCCCTCCCTCCCTCCCTCCTCCCCTCCCTCCTCCTGATTTTCACACCTGGCACTCCCAGCTGCTCGCCTTCTCTAATTTCCCCAAACGCCGCGCCCTGTGCACGCGACCGGGGAGTTCTGTGTCGTGTGAGGACAGGAGTTATTTATTTATTTTCTGCTGCTCCGCTGCAAAATAGCCCAGCCATTTCCGCGGGGGGGTAAAACGTCTGAACGCGCGAACGAAAAAAAAAAAAAGAAAAAGAAATTAAGCTGCCTAGGTATCAAGGAAGAAATAAGCAGCGTTTAAAACGTTTATCGGTTTAAGAAAGGGCGCGAAAAGGTTTGTTTGCGATTAACAGACAACAGTCGTCACGAGGTGGAGGAGAGAGGAACACACCTTTAAGCACCTGGGCTGATTAGATAACGCAACCCAGGCGTGCGTGTGCTCTCTCCACCAGCTGGCACAGCCAAGGCCAATCCGGTTAACCGCTGGACCGAATGCCACATACCACCGACCCCAGAATTCAGCCAAAGGCTAATTCAGTTTACACGGAGACCGCTCCCTCCCGGGTTTGATTCCAAGTTGCAGTATTGAAATGATATTCCAGGTTGCGGTATTGAAATGATTCCAGCTTACAGTGTTGAAATGATTCCAGGTTGCAGTGCTGTAATCATTCCATCTTAGTGTTGAAATGATCCCTGGTCACAGTGCTGGAATCATTCCAGTTTGCGGTGCTTGGTGGAGAGAAACAGCGACACGACACTCACACTGACAGTGGGGGGGGGACACCAGCGACTCGCATGCAGAACTACAGAAACCTGACAGAGGGGAAATGGCCCGCCAATCACCCGGGAAGGACCGCCCACGGAGAGGGACGGCCCAACGGGTGGGGGGGCGGAGGGGCGCGGCTAACGTGAGGAAAAGGACGGCGCGGCGGAGGGCTGGGTTACCGGCAGCATCCCGTTCATGGCCAGCAGTAACCTCTGCCTCCACTTCTCCCTCCCGGCGTCCGGCGTGTCCACCGAGCCTCGGTACGACTGCAAGACACACAACACGCCCGCCGTCACCTGCTGCGGGCCCCCCGAGGGCCGCCAGGGGCCCCGCGGGCCCGCTCGCCTAAGGCCACGGCTTCCGACGGGCGGGGGCCATCCCCGCTCCCAGGCCGGCCCGAAGGCCTTCCACAGAGAGAAAACCCCCACTATATAAGACAGGGGGTGACCGACCACCTCTGTGCGTCACCAGAGCCAAAATGGAGGAGCTCCAGAGTAAACAGCAAGGTCAAACACACAGAACAGCAGTGAAACAGACAAAATGGAGGAAAGCATGGCAGGTAGAATGTGACAGAAAAGACAGGATGAGCTGAGATTTTTACATACATTTCAAATGCATATGTTATGTATGTATATACACACACACACACACAAACACACCTCATTTTTTCTACTATGTATATTGTATATAGTTGTACCTTCATATTCAAATTTTTTATTATTTTTTTTAAATTTTATTTAAATCTATATAAAACTTTATTACCCGGTGGAGAACCGCTCCGTTAAAGGGTACTTCCACCGACATCAAGGACAGGTGTCATTTATTGCGTATTAAAAAAACCAGTACCGCGGAAATCCACCTGCAGATACTCAATACCAGCATGGTTTTTACTCTCTGCATTCAGGCACACGCCATCTCCCCACACACAGCACCGAAGGCATTATCACAAAAGGGATTAGTCCACGCAGCCATCACTAGCTTTTATCAATATCCATAACCGTATTGAAAGCACCATTCAGCTGGAGGGAGCACTGGCCTCCTGCTCACACGTACGATGCCCATATATGGTAATGCGGTATTGGGCTACGGGCAGGTGCAATGTGGGCCGGTGCATCTAAGATGGCTACCTGCGTGCGTTTTATAATGGTCTATTATCATCGAAACGCGCGTCAACTGTTTGCGTTGCTCGTCTTATTTTCCTGACTCAATGCTTCCTCTGTGTGCGAGTAGAGTATGACTTGTGACGCAAGACAAATTTCTGTGAAATCTGACAATAGAGTACAATCTAATTTGATATGAGATCAGAGGCAACTCAACACCGCCTTTTGTGATACACCATGTGACCAAAAGTATCTGGACAGCCCTTGATCTGGGGCTGTTTTTCATGGTTTGGGCCAGGCCCCTTAGTTCCAGCGAAGGCTAATCTCAATGCTCCAGCGTACAATCGCATTCCAGACGATTCTGTGCTTCCCCTACAGTTTGGGGAAGGCCCTTTCCCGTTTCAGCGTGACAATGCCCCCCTGGGCACATACATAGGTCAATATAGAAATGGTTTAGTGGAACGGTGTAGAAGAACTTGAGTGGCCTACACAGAGCCTTGATCTCAACCCCATCCGACACCTTTGAGATCGATTGGAAATCCAACCGCAAGCCTGGCCTAATCGCCCAATCACTACCCGACCTCTAATGCTCTTCTGTCTGAATGGAAGCAACTCCCTGCAGCGACGCCCCAACATCAAGCATATAGCCTAAGGGTGGACCAACTCCATATTAAAGCCCATAATTTTGGATGAGATGCTGCGATGTCAGGTGTCCACATACCTTTGGTCATGAAGCGTATCAGAGAGTTTCTCCACAGCCTTTGAACATAATAAGATTCACTTCCCATGTCCTGAAGATGCCAGTGTAACTACGATCACCAGTCTGATTCACCCCACCGGTATTCAATGCACACGATTCAACTCACCTAATTCCATCCGTCTGATTCAGTCCTCGGGATTCACGTGACCGATTCAGACCGACCTGACTCAAATCAACCTGATTCAATGCATTCGATTCAAGATTCGCATGCCCGATTCCGTCCACCGGATTCAAACTCACCTCGATTTTGCCCTTTTTATTCTTCCTCTTTTTCTTGGTCTTCTGCAGGAGGAGGGTTTCGTATTTTGGTCTCGGGTGTTCCTGAGGGACAGAGAACAGGGTCACGTCCCGTTCACTACCCGGCTCTAGAGACGTACGCAGAGTTGTACTCAGAGTGGTCAAACTCAAACCAAACACGAGAGGGGAGAGGTGTAGGGGGGGCTAGCTACACTCCCAAGAAAGAGCCAAGCCAACAATACTGAGAGGGGTACAGTTTAGAAACAAAAACTCCAAACCTTCATTCGGTCCTTGAGGAGAAGATGGCAGTTTAAAAGAGAAAATGAAACATTTATTTTTGAATGAAGGGAAGCTCATTTCCCCCCCCCAAAAAAATCTGACATGAACTTCAATGCCAAACCTTGAAACTATTCAAATTTAGGCTCCGCCTACCCAATAACAACACCAATGGTGATTCGTTAATAGAAAGGCGATGTTTCGTGGCGACATGATGATTGGCTGCTATTGAACCATCATGTTTGCTGAGCCCATTGTATGCACCCACCACATTCTGTTCCACGACAATAAGCCTGATACCCCTGAACCAGCTCTACTGCCAGGGTGAGGACTTTTGTTGCATCCACTTCCACTGATGCTGACCCCTGACCTTGTGACCTGTGACCCCCGGGCCCACTCTCACCTTCTCCTCTTCCAAGCCAGCCAGGTCCCAGCTGTAGTTCAGGCTGATCTGCCTGCGCTTCCAGTGTTCCTGGAACATGGCCGCTAGAGAGAGAGCGAGAGAGAGAGAGAGAGAAAGAGAGAGAGAGGTCCTGTCAGAGAGGCCTTACACCTGTAACACCTCCCCCCCCCAACCCTCAAATCCCACTCCAACACTCAACCCCCGCCCCAACTCGCTCGCAACAGCATATTCGCTCCCTCACAAACACAGGCTAGCTAGCGAACGCAAAGCGAAAGCTTGCAAGGCATACTCTCACAGACTTGGCAGCTCACACAGAAAAAATTCAAAACTACTCTGACAGAGTACTTTTAACTAAGAGAGTACATGATTTCTACCGTACTAATATAAACTGAGCAGAGGAGGCACAGAGATCAATGGAGTGTGAGTGTGTGTATGTGTGTGTTTGTTTATCTATATATTTGGGACCTATACACACAAATATTATATTAACACGCACGCACACACACACACACACACACACACGGTGTCACAGCCCACCCGAGCGTGCGTGCTCATTAATACTTCATGCCCCGCCCCCTGCGGAGGGCCAGGTGGAATAATGCATAACTCCCCCCCCCCCGCGCGCGCTGGAACGCGGGCCGTGAAAGACTAGCTGGGTCACGGGGGCGGGCACAAAGGGCGGGCGGGAGCGGAGCCAGGCGTAACCCGACGCCCTGGCGCATTCACGCCCCCGCCGAACCTCCGCCCCGCCGAGGCCCGGGGAGACGAGTGACGGCCGCGCGGATCCCGTTGCTCCCGCCGCTCCCCGAAAATCGGTCCGTCCGCGGCGGGCCGGAAACCAGGCGGCTGCGGGTTCGAGTCCCGCTGATCTACCGTCACGCCGCTCGCTCCCGTCTACTTCCAAGCTGTGTGGGTGAGTAGTGCCGTGTGCGTGCGTGTGGAACGACCGTTTGGGGGCACTTAACGCGAAGTCGGGCGTTCGGACCCGTGGAACCGATCTGGTGACGGTAAGGTTCGGTGCTCAGCTGCACCGTACGCATCTCCTCCTGCTCGCCGGTGATGGAAAACCCAGGTTCAGAAAGTAAAACTCCTCCCCAGCATTTTCTTCCAACCACATGGATTTGCTAATTAAGCACAATTCTTCAGCCAGGTGGTAGAGCGAATTAGTGAGATCAGCTGGCTGGACTTCTACTCTCTGACACCTGGACTCTCCACCGCCGGTGTTCTCACGCACGCTGACCAATCACACCGCACCGCGTCTTTCACAATACACGTGCAAACAAAGCTATGCTTATGATGAGCCCTTAAATGTCAGGCTCATAATCCAAAAGATAAACATGATGCCACTTATGTAGAAAAGGGAGGATGCAGTGGTGTGTGTGTACAGTGCACTGTAGTTCAGGGATGATGCAGTGGTGTGTGTACAGTGCACCGTAGTATATAGTCAGTACTCAGCTGTACCCCAGAGGGACATGAAGATGGTGAAACAGACAGTGGGTTGGGTTAGGGTGTAGCATGGGGAGTATTGCGCTGTACCCCAGAGGGACATAAAGATGGTGAAACAGACAGTGGGTTGGGTTAGGGTGTAGTATGGGGGGAGTATTGCGCTGTACCCCAGAGGGACATAAAGATGGTGAAACAGACAGTGGGTTGGGTTAGGGTGTAGTATGGGGAGTATTGCGCTGTACCCCAGATGGACATAAAGATGGTGAAACAGCCAGTGGCGGGGCTGGGTTAGGGTGTAGTATGGGGAGTATTGTGCTGTACCCCAGATGGACATAAAGATGGTGAAACAGCCAGTGGCGGGGCTGGGTTAGGGTGTAGTATACAGTCAGTACTCAGCTGTACCCCAGAGGGACATGAAGATGGCGAAGAAGACGGTGCCGGGGTTGTCGAAGAGGTGGCTGGCGCGGGCGGTGCTGCAGGCGGTGCTGAGGTGCCAGTAGTCGCATGACCCGTCGCACAGCGGGCACATGGTGAAGTTCTGCTTCTCGTCGCACATCTCCATGCTGCGGGGGGGGGGCAACGGAATCACAGGGAAGGGTGGGGGGGGGGGGGGTCAATGCTTCATTTTCAATCTTCTCTGCAGATTTGACATTGAAGTCCTGACGGTGCTGCTCCACCTCAATACAGGGTTATCCACACACATCACACTGTAGAAATCACAGTCATACAGACCGCACAAATACACATAAACCATGGACTGGAGCGGCTCAGAAATAGTCTCTCTTCTCTGGAAATGGACCATGAGAGCTGGAACAGTGCGGTACCACCACGTGACAAGCAGATATAAGCTGTATGAATTACCGCACACCAGGGCTGCCCAGCCCTACTCCTGGAGATCCGCTGTACCGCAGATTTTCCTTTCAGTCCTAATTTGGCGCACCCGATTCCACTATTTATCTGCTCAACGAGATCTCCAGCTGTTGAATGAGGTGCGGCTTTATCAGGGTCGGAGCGAAAACCTACAGGACGGTAGATTTCCAGGAACAGGGTTGGGCAGCCCTGCTCTAGCTGCTGAATGAGGTGTGGCTTTGTCAGGGTCGGAGCGAAAACCTACAGGACGGTAGATCTCCAGGAACAGGGTTGGGCAGCCCTGCCACACACTCAAATGCGCGTATACACACGCGCACTCGAACACACGAAGACAAGCGCTAAAACGGCGCGGGTTGAACAGGCTGCAGACTTTACCAATGGCGCCCCAGACCCCGGGGTTACCTGGGCACGTTGGCGTCCACGGTGGCGCACCCGTAAAAGAACACGATGATGCCCACCACCGAGGCTGGGATGAGCAGCTGCGTGTAAACGCCCAGCCAGGCGAAGTACAGGCCGATCTTCTCCCCAAAGTACTTCCTGGGGGGGGGGGGGTGGGGGGCAAAGGTTAAATGCGCATCAGCTGACAGGGAGGATTCAGGGATAACCAATCACACGGGAACGACTGTACTTTTCGGCGATGCAGAGTTTGCAGGGAGGCAGTGTGAAGATGTTTTAAGGACAGCCATCTGCCCCTGCACCAGATGGTCATTTATTTAATTGACGTTTATCTATTTGCATTAAGCTGAATTTCTTAGTTTCAAACCAAATCAATAACTGCACTGCAAAAACCAAAAAAATATGTCAATCTTAACCAGTATTTTAGACTTCAGATTTAAAATCTTATTTCTATTACTTTTCTGCTAAATAAGTCAAAGATTGCCAATGAGGTCACACAGTTTGACTCATCTCAAGATTTGCCAATGAGGCAAGACAATTTCACTTGGCAAGCCAAACAAACTTAAAACAAGCTAATATTTTCTACTTGAGAGAAAAAAAATAAGATTATAAGTCCCATTATAAGACTAAGACACGAGACTAAGACTCTTGTAAACAGACCTTTTTTTGCAGTGGGTGTTAAAACACACCCCTGCATACTCAATCGCCCTCAACTTTGAATAGGGAGACTTCAGAGCCACAGAGGCAGCAATCCCACAATGCATTATTCTGCTGTTTATAAACAGTCCTCAGCATTTTTACATGTAAACGGCATATAACAAGTTTTGTTTTTTTAAAGAGGAACCCATCGAGGGATAATCTTATTTCCCGCCCTGCGTGTTTAATTCTTGTTTAGGGGCGACACGGCTCAGGAGGTAAGACCGATTGTCTGGCAGTCGGAGGGTTGCCGGTTCAAACCCCGCCCTGGGGCGTGTCGAAGTGTCCCTTGAGCAAGACACCTGACCCCCTAACTGCTCTGGCGAACGAGAGGCATCAATTGCAAAGCGCTTTGGATAAAAGCGCTATATAAATGCAGTCCCGTTTACCAGTTCACCGTTTGTTTCTGTCCCTTTCGAGACGCGTTCAGGAACAGGGCGAGCGGGTCCGTACCTGATGAGGTCGACGGGCTGGTACTTGTAGAAGGCCCCGTATCGAGCCCACTCCTCGTGCAGAATCTGCGGAGACAAGGCAGCAGGGCATGCTGGGAGAAATGCGTTACTCCCCCCCCCGCCACCCCTTAAAGCCTCTTAGAGCTCCGATCTGGGATCGGCTTAGCCTCGCGGCTCAAAATTGGACGAGGCTCGGCGCGGGGAAGGGAAGGCTGATCCAGGAACAGCGCTACGACCCCCTGCCTGAGATATGGGCCGACTGAAAAAGCCGTTTCACGACGGCATGCCCAAAACTGGATCAGATTACCATAAAAATGCGCGCAAATAGTTTCCATCTTAAAAGTCAAGACTTCAAAAAGGAGAAAAAAAAAAGCTTTCTGACCCTCCCTTATGTTTCCATACTTGGGTCAAGGGAATTTTAATTTTAGAAGGAACAGGAAGAACCTCCTTCTATTCCTAGCATGCAGTTCCTCCCCCCCAGCCAGTAATGATATAAAATAATTTCTTGACCATGAAGGTGAAGGGTTTAGAATGTTCTGGACTGAACATTCTAATGCTGATGTACAAATACCCACTGGTAATTGAATGCAATGAATATAATATTATAAGAGTGTTGACTTATAATTTTGAAGAAAAAAAAAAACAAAGTGAACATTCCAAAAAACCTTGTCTGCAAAGGCTTAAATAAACATCAAGTAGAGAGCAGGAAAGGAAAGGCGCAGGACCCACCCACCTGTCTGTCGTTTCTCTGTTCATCCTTGCCATTCCCGTGGTAGTCGCCCTGGGGTACAGTAAGAATGCCACACCTTAAAGTCGCTAATCGCAAACCGTCCACACAGTGTCCGATAATACGCTACAACGCTCAGACAGTTTGGGTGGGAAATGTGCTTTATGTACCCTGGGGGGCGGGGAGGGGGTGGGGGTGGGGGGGACAGAAAAACTCACGTCGTGCAGAGGGAAGGCGGTTGTGTAGACGCCTTTGGCGATTAAGGTGGAGATACCTGCGGAGGGAAGACACGGTCGGCACAAGGCTCTCCACACCACGCACAGTTCAGGCACACCCCACCCGCGTATATAGAACCACCAGCTTTAACATGCAACTATGCAATTAGAACGTTCTGAACTGAACATTCTAATGCTGATGTCACAATCACTACTGGTAACTGGAAGCACTGGAGTTCTAGAACACTGGCATAGAATTTTGAAGAAAAAAAAAAAAACATTCCAGAAAACCTACTCTTGAGAAGGGTTAAAGGGTTAAAGCAATTTCAAAATGGCTCCTGAAAGGGCGCGTATCGAGGCCGCAGCGAGTGTCCCTGCGATAACGAGAAGGGGCGTGCGTCCTCGTGGCGTCCAGCCAGGGACGCGGTGACCCATTTCCTCCGCCCCGCTGTGGGCGAGGCTCTGCCTCCCTGCCGGCTACGGGTTTCCACGGCGGCCCTCCCCCCTCCCCCCAACAATCCCCTCCCCCCCCATCCCCGCGCGGGAAGGGGTATTCTGGGAAACTCCTCGGCGAGGACCGCCCCCTGCGCGGGGGATTGGCTCGTACCCATGGTTTGGCAGGTCCGCAAGCACGCTGTGCGCCTCAGGATCTCGTACACCTCGGGGAGGGAGGGAGAGAGAGAGAGAAAGAGAGAGAGCGAGAGTGCAATAAAGACAGAGAGAGAGAGAGAGAGAGAGACCACCATTACACAAAAACGAAAGGAATTGCAAAATGTCCCTGCTGCTCCTACTACATGCATAAACCTTAATGTTGTACGTGTGATGTTATTGGTATTACGCCGTTTGGTCGATTTCTTTGCATCTCGTGCCAACAAAGTGTTCAAGCATTTCGAATTGGAA
>NC_049219.1:6795937-6925937 GCF_013347855.1 Anguilla anguilla | reverse complement strand
AGAGAGAGAGAGAGAGAGTGGGGGGGAGAGAGAGAGAGAGAGAGAGAGAGAGAGTGGGAGAGAGAGACAGGGGGAGAGAGAGAGAGAGTGGGGGGGAGAGAGAGAGAGAGAGAGAGCGAAAGAGAGAGAGATCTAGTATAAATATTCTATTGCTTTTTTCTCTCCCTCTTTCCTCCTTCTATTTGGAATTCCTGTATTTGTGTGTGTGTGTGTTTTTAAAAAAAAATTTAATTAAATTTTTTTTTTTTATGTAATGCTTTGGCATATTTACTGTATGTATTTCATGCCAAAAAAGCAAATTGAATTGAGAGAGAGAGATAGAGAGAGAGACAGAGAGACAGAGAGAGAGAGCGAAACGGAGACAGAGAAGATGAAATGGGGAAAGAGAGAAGGAGGGAAATGGGGAAAGAGAGAGAGAGGGAATCAGTGACACAGAAAGGGAGACAGAGAGAAGGACGGAGGGAAAGAGAAAAAGAAAGAAAGCAAGTGACAGAGCGACCGACAGAAGCGGAGACTAAGTTCCAATTCGCTTGCGGGCCTCGCCTCCCCCAAGCCTTCCCTATGAACACAGGACGGGGAAACTCGTTAACCCTTTTAACCTGCCGACGGTGATTAAAGCCTTAATCAGGCTCGGCTCTGCACGGGAGCACCTCATGCCGGGACGTCCCGCAGCAAAAAGCACGGCGGCCCCTCGGACGACCGACAGGTCCCGAGCGCAGCGTCCCGCCTCGCGGTCCTCCTCCATCTGACTCTGCGGGCAACGGAAGAGACCCCCGGGGGCCACTCGGAGCGGGCCGCAGGACGGCCCCTTTACCCGCTCAGGCTGCGCGTGCACCCGGAAAAAACCTCCGTCCCGCGAACCGCCGCACGGGGCGATTCAATCTCGAATTTGATTTATCGCACAATGGAGGCGACGGACAATGAGCGCATTGTCGGCGCGAAGCCACCTGCCTTCCCGAAACCCATTCATCCAGCATCACGAGAGCAGCTGGTTCAATATCGCTTCTGCAGAGCGGCTAATATGGCGCCGCCGCGCACGGCGCACCTTACAGTGGAGCTTGAGGAGGAAACTCCCCCCCCCCCAGGCCCGTCCGTCATTAGCTCATGCAAGGGTTTAAAAGGATCAGGCTGGACCAGGGGTCCCTGACCCCCCCCCCCACCCCCCTCCTACATATAGCAGCTCACCTAAGGCGTACAACAAGGTGGGTTACCATGGGAACGGATCGCAGGGCCCGCCCCCGCGGTCCCTGCAGAAAAAGCCGAGGGGGTCAAAGTTCACCGGGCCAGCCGCTTTAGCGGGCTTAGCCGTTAGCGAATACGCAGGGGGGGGGGGCGCGGGCTTTCGGGGAGCCGTGGTAATCGGGGGTCAAAGGTGGCGCCGGTCGCGCCCCCCCCCACCCCCACCCCCTCGAGCGTGAGCGATGCGCGCCCAACGAAGATGGCCTCGATGGGCCCCACAGGCAAGATGTGTCACTGCACGTCAGCGTCGGAACACTGTGCCTTGGCTGCGAGCGCGAAACCGGAAACTACGCGAGAAACCGGACTCCTTTAACGGTGAAAATTCTGGGCCGGCTATTCGTGGACGCAGGGACCCCCCCCCCACCCACCCAAATTCAAAAGCCATCCAGGGGGACCCCCATCAAAGCCAGGGACCATCGACAAGACATTTGAGGACCCCCCAGGGGTTCCGGAGGCCCCCTGTTGAAAACCCCAGGCTGTACAGTAATATACAGCAGAGACGGGAGCAAATGCTGGACCAGCAGAACCTTGTGCTGCATCATTCAGACGCTTCAGACACTCATCGTAGTTCTCATCATGGAGGGTGACAAACTCAGACCTCCATGTAAATTACCCGCTTGCTATCATTTAAATAACGTTCTTCTCTGACCGTTCGGCTGTAAATGATATTTAAGCAGGGCCCATCCCTTTCGCGGTGCGAGTGCAGTCAGCCAAGCTTGCAGACATCAATACGCTCAGTACATGACCGATGGCGTATCGGAGGAAGAATATCCATTTGCAGGCCCCCCACGTGAGGCCCCAGCTTCAAAGCAGCCCTCGCACCCGAAAGTTCTCCCTTCTCTGCTTCACGGGCCATCTGAAATGAGTTATGGGTCCCGACCGTTCCAGAAACCCGCTCATGCGCGTCGTCTCAGAAATCAAACGAGCTCCTGATGCGATCTCGTCCGCGGCCTGGACTGGACGTGGGGGGGGGGGGCGGGGGGGGGGGGGGGGGGGGGGGGGGGGCGGTACTTCCACAGAATTTACACATGCAGTACTGTACAGCACAGTGATGCGGTATACAGGAACATTAACATGGTACGTTAGCGCTATGTGCTATGTGCAGAGAGGCCGTTTACAAGATTTCTCGCTTCGCGAAGAGACCGCTGAAGGATCTTCAAACCGGCACTTGCGCAACGTACACAGAAAACATTCATTCAAAAATGAGCAAATAGCTAACGGCAGAAGACACTCTGAGAAATGTAATTAGCAGTGTGCTAGCGCTTTTAGCAAAACAATGGAAATTTAATATGCTGAAATGCATTACGACGGCACTGACTTCTTGTGATGAATTGTGACGTGGTGCTGCTGATATCTTACATAATTAGTTTAGTAATTAGTTTCAGTTCAACCTATTTTGAGTCAACACCGTTTCTGTAAGCGATTTGCGTGGAAGGAGGTGTCAGCTCAGACTCCCCAGCCGTGAAACCAGTTCCCTTGCCTGTCAATACGCATGCTTTACTTACTAAAGCGAGAAAAGGGGGAATGACCTCATATTTCAGCCCGTAATGATGATGCTCTACACCCTTGCTCAAGGGCACTGCCACTGCACCCCTTGTGTGAGGCACTTAACCTGAATTGATTCAGTAAAAATATCCGGCCGAATAAATGGAATCGTTTGTAAAAAAATGTTATCTGTGTCAGTCGCTCTGAATGAGGCCCTCTGCTAAATGGCTAATGCCATGTAATGCGCATGTCATATCGGAATGGGTTTTTGACAGCATGATTGGCAGTGTTTGATTGGCTAATCATTACGCACAGGTGGTTGATGGGAGTTGAAGTCCAGACCCCCCGTTTTACGCCGGCGCGCCTACGTTTGCAGCGCAATGCGCAAAGCAGCAAGAAGCAGCTAACAAAACAAAATAAATAATTTACATATAAATCATCAATTATTGCTTAAATCCTGAGGGCTCCTCCACTTAGAAACAGATAAGAAGGCCAGGGGCTACAGGATCCAGTCCAGACTGTGCCTCCGGGGTTTCTATACCTTCTGTAAGCGCTCGGCTGCCAAAGCAGGAGGCTGACTTTGGGGCTTCTGACCGCAATCAGAGTTCACCCTGGCTCCACGCTGCCAGTACAGGTAGCCAATATATACAGTCAGGGGTTCATTGCAAAAGCACCCATAACCAAGCACAAGTGTACAAGCGCACATATACAAGTATACACCCATAACCAAGGACAAGTCTACAAGTGCATACATACAGGCATACACCCATAAGAAAACACAAATGTACAAATGCACATACACAAGTACACACCCATAACTAAACACCAATGTACAAGCATGCATACACAAGCATACACCCATAACCATACACAAGTGTACAAGTGCACACATACAAGCATACACCCATAAAAAAATCACAAATGTACAAATGCACATACACAAGTATACACCCACAACAAAGCACAAGTGTACAAGCGCACGTACACAAGTATGCACACACAAGTCACAGTTACAAGTCCCAAAATCCAGGCAAGACTAACCCGCTGGAAATGTACACTTCTCTTTTCCCTCTGGGGAACCTGTACCTATACCATAGATACTCAAATCCGGACCTCGAATCCCAACGGATTTCCTAGTTTCCCTGGTTTTCTCTTCCCCCAGGTAATTAATAGAACAATTAGTGCTGCTGTGACTGTACTAGACTTTATCCTCAGCTGACTCCCAGGTAAAGGGAGGGCAGAAGACCAGCGGTTCTTGGGTCTTGAGGGCTGTGATTTGAGTAAGCGAGACCCAATCCACCCGTGTACACTTATGGTTAAGAGATTCAGCTCATTCTTGTCACATCAGTTCTGAAATCCGTACACCAGGACTGCCCAACCCTGCTCCTGAAAATCTACCGTCCTGTAGGTTTTCACTCCAACCCTAACAAAGCCACACCTCATTCAACAGCTAGAGCAGGGCTGCCCAACCCTGCTCCTGGAGATCTACCGTCCTGTAGGTTTTCACTCCAACCCTAAAAAAGCCGCACCTCATTCAATTGCTAGAGATCTTGTTGAGCTGCTAATTAGTAGAACTAGGTGTGGCAAATTAGGGTTGGAGTGAAAACCTACAGGATGGTAGATCTCCAGGAACAGGGCTGGACCACCGTGCACTACAGGACACCAGTGGAGACACCAACACAGAAGCTATGCTACTGTACAGCGTGGGAAACGACTGAGGGGATCTGACCGAGGAAGTTTTGTAAGGGGGGTTACAGGGGGGGTGTTCTGGCATGAGTTCTACCGCCAGAGCAAAGGGCCAAAGGTGAAAATGAGTTCAAAGGTCATTTTTTTGCACTCCGAGTCAGGTAGAGGAGACAAAAACCGCGTGCGTACAGCAGACGTGACACGGCGCAGAGTTCTCTCCGGAGCGTGGATACGCCGCAAATCTGGACCCGGAATCCCAATCCGGCCCGGGTTTTCTTCACCCCCCACCCCCCCCCCACCCCCCGGGGTAATTAGCCGAACAATTAGCGCCACTGCTTGGCCACACGTGTTCGCACGTACACCTGACTCCCAGGTAAAAAAAAAAAAAAAAAGGGGGAGGGGAGGGAAACCCGCGACGCTCGGACCTCGAAGGGCCGCGATTTGAGTAACGGGGCTCTGGAGAGCCGGGGTGGGGGCGGAGGAGGCGGCCTAGACGGACCGGGATTTCGCGACGAGGCGCGCAGCGTACGCGCTGACGCCCACGCGCGGTTTCATTCTCCCGAAGCGAGTCCGTTCTCCCAAAAGAGTTCGGCCAGGCCGCGCCTACCGTCGGGCGCCTTCGCTTCGCTTCTCCCCCGGGCGGCCGTTATTTGCGCCCTCTTCCCCCCCTCTGCGATGACCCGTCCCTTCCAGGAAAACTCTTCTCTCGTTATCGTGCAAATGAAAGGTGAGATTCGGAATCCAGGGAGGACGGGACCGGCGTGCGAAAATGAGAAAGCCTCCTTATCTCGCTCTTTGATTTTGCTCGGCGCGAACAACACGCATCCCCCCCCCCTTACATTTTTATACGGGGCGACTTTTTTGTCAGAATTGCCCATTTGTATGCCGAGGCGATAGAACGAACCGACGAGCCTGGAGGGCTGAATGGCCTGTTCTCCTCATCAAAAATTGTTATGTTCGCCTGCCTGGAAGGTAACTCAAAGCTGACTGTCAAAACAGATCAGGAGCACGCTTTCGAAAGCGAACATTCTGCAGGCGCTCTTATACGGACTGCTCGCTATAGCGCATATGTAAAGATTCAGGCAAGGGGCGGGGCTAATGCGTAGCGATCAGCATCACAACCAATAGGAGCGGTCGACACATAAGCCGCCGACGTGAAGTTAAGTTCCGCAGTCGGCGTAACGTTACATTACACGGATTCAAAACACAGGTTCGATAAGGTACAATACTCATTTTGCACAGTTGCTCATAGCCAGGAACACAAAGTCCAGTTCACACAGTGAAAGTGAACATTATTCTGACCTAACCTATGCCAAGTCAAACTAGGAGGCATGAGAAGCTACAACGTCAGGACGATAATACAAACTCCAACAAGTGCTCGGGAGTGTTGCAGTTTCAGTAGGGAATGGGTTTGAGGGCGTGGCATTAGATGAAGCACGGGTCGGACAGTTAAACCCTGCGTGAGTACTCAGAGTTTGGCGTTAGCAGACGCGGTGTGAACAGGCGTGTGTTCTGAGCACGCAGTGGGCCAGAGCGCCCGAGCGACTGCGTTCTGTGGCGCGGTACAGATTTTGGGGTTTCGACGGCGTACGGCTCACCTCTTTGTCCCGCTCGATCTCCAGCCCCGCCTCCAGCAGGCCGGACTCGAACTCCTCCCTGACGAGGATCACCTCGCCGTCCTGGGGGTCGGCGTGACCGTGACCGTGACCGTGACCGTGACCGTGGCCGTGGTCGCGGTCGGCCGCCCGGGGCTCCGCCTTGTCGGCGGAGGCGTGGAAGCTGCCGTTGGAGATGACGGACAGCCGGTGCTGCTCGGGGGACTCCTGGATGGAGGTGCCCCGTCGCCCGGGGAACACCAGGACGTAGTCCACCTTCCTCTTCCCGTCCGCGAAGAACAGGCCGCTCCCGCCGTCCTCGGGCACCTCCACCGCGCAGTTCTCCGCCTGCAGCGACACATGCAGAGTTGGAATAAACCCTTTTTTTTTTTAAAAGCAATTCCCCAGTTTACTTAAAAAAAAACTGTTATGCGAAAGACCACTTCCTGCTTGCTATATAGCCTTGGGTAACATCTTAAAACAACCATGAGAAAACATTTCCATGGTAAAAAAAAAAAAAAAAAACAAGTACAAGAGTTATTTTTGTCAAAATGAATCCAAATGTAATGAGAGAAATCTACATTAGGCAAAGAAATTTGCCTAATTAAAGTTTTTTATATTGCTGTAACTGTAGCATACACGTTAGCAGCCTATGTCAAATATATTATCCATACAGCTGTACAAATAATAACCGTATTTAATAAAAATTGTACTCTAAAATATTGGGTTGCCAGAACTTCACCGTATATATAACGTAACAATGTGTTAGGCATAGGGTAGCAGGCTATATAGCCCGTCTAACAAATGTTTAATGTATTAGGCTGTTACCCCGTAAATAATACAATTATTTACATCTCAGCTGTTCACAGTTTCGTACCTTCGCCAACATATTTGTATCATAAAATTCACATAAATATTTTACAATGTAACAAAAGCGTTGGTGACTCACAGGTAGTTCATCCTTGCCCGACATCTGCGGCATCGTAGTCTTCTTTAAGACAAAAACACAAACACAAGTCGTAACGACGGTTACGGTTAGAACGTCAGCCCAAAGCTCGAGCACACCTACAGTAACCGTGTCCGCTCGGCGCACGCGAGCAGGACATTCATCACGAGGAAGAGGGAAAGGGACAGTCCGTCTATCAGCGCGAGCTTTCTGTCCTCCACAATGCATGAAATCAATCTGCTCGTCCGACTTTAGCGCCGCGCAGCGCTGACGGTCCTTGGCGAACAGGCTTGCCCGGCACGAGCCCAGCTGCGCAGCGCCATAGAAACTTCGCGCCTCTTTCGTCACTAATTCCACAGCCGAGTCTCACCTGCGACATTGCATCAGGTGTTTCTAGGCTCACATCAAAGCAGCGTCAGGATTTCAAAGTGCTACTACATACAAACCAAAGGAAACATGAACCTCCAATGAAAATATTTTCTCTCTTGCAGGAGTTGTTACGAAATTCGTTTAGAAAACGGAATAACAGTGATGATGTCTGACATTCGAATTGAATAAACTGTTTTTATTACAACAATAAAACAGTTTTTATTGCACTTTATCTGCAACTCATTAATACGTGGCTACATGTGTGCCCAGTATTAAATCTCAACAAAAACGTTTTCCATGTAACAAGAGTCAGTTTCCGACATAGCCTACACAAAGCATATGCTCTTACAAATTACCAGCGTGGCAAATTATTTACTTCAAAACGATGCAAATTTCAAACTCAACTTTTATTAATGTTTCATACAAACTAAACAGGCATTATGCCAAAGTAAGTTTAGCCACGTTTTCCTGCTTTTTCTTGTGTGTGGTAAATTTCATGTGTTTCTGCATCGTTATATTAATGAACGGGAATTAACAATGTTTGTAAAAGCTGAGATTCTGTGCAATTTGCACTTCTTAACCTGAAAAGTGACAGGTTAAGAAGTTAACCTGAAAAGTGACAAAATCTCGAAGTTGTATTCTGGAGAACACGGATTGTGCCCTATCAGACATATGCCTTCCGAATTAAAATAATAAATAGGCCTAATAGATTTCATACATTGCATTTAAAGACATATAACGCAATTAAGAGTAAGTTATGCTTATGCTTATGTTATTACATACCGTCATTGTGCGGGGTTTGAATGCTTATGTTTCAGGCATAATTTATTATGTCGGTCGGACATCATTTATTGTCGAGATATATAGGACACAGAAATTTAAAAAAAAATACCCGTTTACAGTGTTCACTCCCAACACTCAGCAGCATTCAGATCTGGAATATGTGGCGCCTGCGCACGTACGGTTTCTGGGCGCTCTTCGTTGCAGTCCAAGGGATCGAACACACCGTTGATCATGTCCAGGTCCACTTCTGACGGTCCGCGCGGCAAAGAGAGGAATTTGTCGCTGTGGATCGAGGAAGACTCGCTCATGGCAGTGGTGACCCTGCCTCGATCCGGACCATCACGTGGTGTCTCTGCGTGACACAGATTCCGTTCAATGACACGTCGGTTGTACCTTTCATTCAACAGGTTGGCAGAAGTTTTGCAAATGAAGGAAGAGAGTAAAAACCTGCACACGTTTCAGTCGGAGAGTGATAGGAGCAAAACTCGCTCCAGATCAGCACCACGGACAAGGCCCATAAACAAACCTCACGCGTTGACAAGCAAATTAATACATTTCAAATAAATATATAAATGTATCAATAAATACGAGAATACCAATTTCGAGTTATGCATCTTTTAAACGATCATATGCTATATTCGCCTTTTTTTGTAGGCAGATATGTGAAGGACCAGTTTTTCCTAAAACTAGTTCCCCCGTTCGTGCTGCTGTTCATGTTGTTATTACAAACGATCGCTTCAATCCACACCATGACGCAATGGCGTTGACATATATTGGTTTCTGATGGAAGATTTGAAAAACTACTCAAATCTAAGTTTGAGCTAAAAGTTCCTTGCGAAAATATAGCAAAATGCTAATTATTAAGACCAGATTAATTTCTCGATGCAGAAATCAGCATGCTCAATCTACCCGATATTTAGATTAGTGATCTGTGCTGGTGGGGGGAAAAAAGAATTTAAATACGCCATCAACCATTTAAGGTTGATTCCACGCGTCTTATTTATCATGGAGAGTGGTCACAGTATACAACTGCACTACAAACAAGACTTTTCAAAGACCCACAGTATGGGTATACAAATATTAAAATCCATAAAATAGTCCAGATTTACGCAGCAAATGATAAAACTCAACAAGTGTGACCTAATTCGCCTAATACTCGCCTGTTATCGACATTTGATTCCGACGGCCAAACGCTGTTCTGGCAGGCACCGCGCGCAAATGATTTAATAATTAGGCCTAAATAATAAATGGGACGCGATGTGCATTTATAGCATTTTAATATAACACTGTGGAATAGTGGAACGCGTCGTAGAAAATCGCCCTTTTCACACTTTGGTCTTAAAACTCGCAAGTTAGTCCTGTAAACAAGTGGTCAACAGCGCCGTCACGCATGGCGTGCCTGTTACCCAAATTCCTGCGCTTATTCATACCCCCAAAGGTCGCCCACTGCCTTTTTATATCGAAACGCAAAAGTAGAATGAATCGCGGGGACACACCCGCCCACGAATCCCCTGGTGGAGGGTGACCCACTTACCGACGCCCGGAGCTGCTCTTTTTGCCATCTTTCCCGTGAGGGGTAGCAGAGCTGGTGGGTGAGAGGATCCACGGGCAGGGAGACCTGGGAGTGAGGTTATCGTGTATAGTCCACTCCTGGTCCCGCACAGGCTTAACTTGCGAGGGGCTAATTCCATGAGAGCTCGAGGTCAGGCTAATGGTCAGACCAAACTTACGCTGATTGTCCAGACCTGTTTCGCGGTAACGCGCACATGAAGAAAAAACGCATTCAATTTTCGGCGCAATAGGTCATGTCGTCAGGTGTAGTAAATATCAAAATGAAATCAGCAAAATCTGCATTCCAGGTTAATGTTCATTTTCAGTGCTCTACCCTAATAATTTACACCCATTTATGCAAAAAATCCAAAATGTTCTTTCATATCCAGTATTTCCTGTTGCTGTGTAAAACGACACAAACGAGAGAGAGTTTAAATGTGTTAAGAAAAGTTTTACCGGCGAAACACAGAATCAGATTACTTGAGGTTCTCTTTCAGGAAGCGTATCCAATGCGATGCATTGACCCTCGTTGAACTACGGGGAAGCACACCTTCAAACACGCGCGCACGGTGATACCGCTTAGCTATGTCTCCGGTTTCCCGTTGCGTGCGGATATATCCAGCCAATTAAATATTAAACCATTTTGTAATCGAGGAGAGTATTAAAGCTCTGAAAGTAGTCTTAATGCTATTCTGTCTCTCAATGTTCTGTTTAGGCGTTCACTGAGGTGTTGTGCTACGAGGTTACAAAAAAACATTTGAACCTTTTCTTCATTCAATAAATTAAAATACATGTGAGTGGTAAAATCATAGGCTACTGTAAGAAGACTTGATAAATTAATAACAGGAAAGATATTCTAACCCAGCGAGATGACTGCGCATCATGTTAAACTAGCTCCTTACCCGGTAGGAGAGACCGCGTTAAACGGCCCAGGTATCAGGTGAGGTTAAGTAGAGGTTAAAGGGTTGTGGTTACCTGGACAGAGTGCGGTGCTCATGTTTGCCACGGCACCGTGTCCGCATGTGTATCTCGGGTCGCATTGCGTTCTGCTCCGCGAGGCCTGGGGGATATCGAACACCTCCGGGCTGGCTGGCTCCGGAGAAACAGTTTATACCGGAGCGCATGCTGATACAGTTAAAACGAGAATAATCATGTATCTGTTTGATGTTAATGCGTTGAACATGTAACATTATTATAACGTTAATAGACAACCCCACAGGAAAGTGTTTCATCAATTTCTCTTAAATTGTGAGCATTACAAACAAATCTTACAAAGTCAAATATTCTGTGTAAAATTCAGTGCATTTTAATCTGATAGAGTACATTTATTCCCTATTTGAGGCATGTAAACTCAGTTATCAGGACTGCCCAGCCCTGTTCCTGAAGATCTGCCGTCCTGTAGGCTTTCACACCAAACGTAACAAAACACACCTCATTCAACAGCTAGAGATCTTGTTGAGATGCTAATTAGTAGGATCAGGTGTGCCAAATTAGGTAAATGGAGGCCTACTGGATGAAAGATCTACAGCAGCAAGGTGGTGCAGCCCTCATTTAAAACTAACTCCACACATTTTACTGTGCAGAGAGGACCGAGAGTCTGGAGTCAGAGGGACTGCGTGCTGCTCCGGCCACACACAAGGCCAGCACTCCACACCTCTCCTCTCCTCTCCTACTTCACTCCTCTCTCCGCCACCAAAATTACTCTGGAGGCCCTTGCCCATTTAGACATTTTCTTGTCTTCTGGAGTTCACGACAGAATCCCGAGCACATAAAAGCAGCCGACGCGTTAAAAATGTTTCACTTCTCGAGAGCACGCACTCTCCACCCAAGCACACGTGAGCAGAGCCAGTGTTATTAGGTACATTCGCACAGTACAGTGTTCAGTGTTAATTCGACTCTGATAGAGTTTGTACCAATCCGCTCTGGACCCCGTTGGAGTCGATTTAACGGCGAGCGTTTCACCGAGAGGGGGAGACGGCACACTTTTGGCGCCCGCGACAGCTGCTCCTGCTCCCCGGCCTGCCAGAAATCGTCGTGGAAACCAGGTCGCCGACGTGCCACGGCCAGGACCGTGAAGTGTGTCACAGCCACACCCCCCCCCCCCCCCACGCAGAAACGGCGTCCGCACCCCGCTTTAAAAATAGCAGGTCCGACCCCCCCCCCCCCCCCCCCCCCCCCCCCCCCCCCCCCCCCCCCCCCCGTGCGGCCTGTGGGGTTCATGGTGATCTCAATATGGGTTTGGAAAACGTGTGACACTTTCCTGTATTTGCATATGCGCTGTATGTGATGTATCCAAGCATACTGAATATTCCTTGAATTTGAATATTACTTGAATATTTTGTGCATGCTGTTTGAGGGTTTTCTCACCACTGGGAGTTTTTACCTTATGTGCCTGCTATTTTGGGGTTCAGGAGTTAGCTCTGATTGCTCATTTTGCACTGTCTCCTGCCTTGCTAAGTGTCTTTGTGGCATTCTCTGTAAACACGCCATACAAATAAAATTGAATTGAATTTAACTTAATTGAATTGAACTGAATTGAAACATCTGCTGGAGTTGAACTGGAAAATGTACAACCCGTTCTACAGGTATGCACTCTTACCTGCACTTCAGGTGACTGGTCACTTTGTGTTGCTGGGTCTTCATCAGACCTGGGTCAAATACGTATTTGATTTGGATTCAAATACTTTTCTGTGCTCTATTGACCAAGACCAGTAAAGCTTAGAAAAGTATTTGAATCCAAAACAAATACGTAATTGACCCAGTTCTGGTCTTCATCACTGATTTCTCTGAAGGACTGGCGCTCCACTGTTTGTTTCTGGTGACTTTTAGGCAGAAAGTTGAGAGTGTTGTTCTCGAATAAGTCAGTGGACTGGAATTGCATCAGTACATTTCTGCATATGTGCTTATGTAGTGCAGCGTTCTTAGAATACAAGTGAAGTACCCAGCTGGTGATGGGGAGGACAACAACCTGGAAGAGTAGCTTCACAAACACTCATTCACACACACACATTCAGACACACACATACGTGCACACATGCGCACACACACACACACACACACACACACACAGTTAAGAAAGCAAATCCAGCCTAATTAAATCCAGGAGGAATCCAAGCGCCGAATGACGTAACAGTATTGCAGCAACACTGTGGTGGCAGAGCTGGTAAGGTGGGTGCGTATTGGAAATGAAGGCTTTAATGCCCCCTGGTGGAGAGTTGACGCTAAACCCAGGAACAAATCCTGTAATTCTAAACTTTCACCACAAGAGGGTGCAAATGTTGCATAAATCTAGTATTCTCTCAAATTTGAAGAGATTTTGGTCAGATTGGTTTTATCTTCTCCAAAAGGAATCCATTTTGCGGACTTTTTTGAAAATACATTGCAATTTATTATCAATATATTGCAATGCCATTATATATTGGCAAACATCCTCATTACTGGCCATTTTATGTTGAGAATATTGCAACATATTACACTGATGTGAAATATAATTTCCACAAAGAGTACAAAATATATTGTAGACTATTCCATTTACAGTTGACGTGGACGTCATACACGTATATATATATGCATATATATATATATATATATATATATATATATATACAATATGTGTGTGTATATATGTGTGTGTGTGCAAGTGTGTGTGTATATATATATATATATATATATATATATATGTGTGTGTGTGTGTGTGTGTGTGTGTATATATATATATATGTGTGTGCACTGTACATTATTATGCATTTCCAGATGGAGGTGTACAGAAGCAGTGCACTACAACTGCAGTCCAACAGCTGTGCACCACCTGCAACTCAAACCTGCTAGCTTCTGGTTCACCACCGTGCCTGAATGTAATTATGGCCACCTCTGCACCCTCCAGTAAAAAAATAAATAAAACTCTCTGCCTCTCCCTTCCAGAGGCCCCGCCCCTGTGCTGCTTTTGGGAATGAGAGCCTTTGGGGAGGGCAGGCTGGTTTTTTTTTTTTTTTGGAGCCCAGGGTAAAACCGTACAGTTTTGGGAAAGGGAGCATAAAGCCTTTATTTAAAAAAAACGGTAGGCATGCCCACCCATCCCGGAGGGGGGAGGCAACGAATCCCAACCCAACTTCATTCACAGGACAGTACTACAGCATCGACGCGCATTTACTCAGTTTAATGCTAATAATATGTTTTTTTTAAACTACCAGTCGAGCGGAATAAAGAGAGCTGAGCGAGATGTCTCTCCTCTCTAGAGACGCGCGGGCTCCTTTAAGACTCCGGGCAGTGCGACTCCCGCTGGTTTCCCCCCCCCCTTGCGGTTTTGCATCGCACATGAAAGCGCGCCGCTGCGGTGCCAAACTAGGCAGCCGTTTGTTTGGACAGAACGATAGTGGCCCCGCCCACCGCATTCCTCCCCGCTCCCCTCAGCCCCTCCCCTCCCCGTCTCCTTCTCTCTCTCTCTCTGGGACAAACGCTCCGCTCCCTGTCCCTCTCTTTCTCTCTCTCTCTGGGACAAACGCTCCCCTCCCTCCCCATCTCCCTCTCTCTCTCTCTGGGACAAACGCTCCTCTCCCTGTCCCTCTCTCTCTCTCTCTCTCTCTCTCTCTCTCTCTGGGACAAACGCTCCCCTCCCTCCCCCTCTCTCTCTCTCTCTCTCTCTCTCTCTCTGGGACAAACGCTCCCCTCCCTGTCCCTCTCTCTCTCTCTCTCTCTCTGGGACAAACGCTCCCCTCGCTGTCATTAAGAGCAGAATGAACAGGCCCGTCGGACTCTGAAACGTTCTTTGGGCCGGCGTTTAAAACAGCCACGCAAAGCCAAGCCAAGCCCCTGCAACCTCGCATTTCCAACTGTCTTTGACCCAACACAACTCCTGCTCTCTCTGTGACCCAGCACAATCCCGGGTCTCTCTGACCCAACATAACCCTGACACTCCGGGACCCAACCCAGCCTCCCCGCTCCCCGCGACCCAGCACAACCCTGATTCCTCTGACCCCAAATAAGAAATAAACAATTTTTACAGTCACGGCAACTGAGACTGTCGGATGAGCGCACCACCTCAAAGGGAAAGCATTTCGCCAGATTTATGGCCCACATTTGGAGGTTCAGTGGCTGAGAGGGGAAAAGGCCCGGGTTTAACTTATAAATGACCCCCCCCCCCACCCCCAATCTCATTCTCAATTAAGGTTGTTGAACACCCGTTTAAGTAATTTCAATTTTTCCGCCCTAACTTGTTAACGCGATCCAGGTTTGGCTCGTTGTCGTTTGCTTGGTCTACCAAACGGTTTGTTTGTTTTAGTTGGCCTGGTGTCCGCGCTTTCAACAGTTAGGAGCCCGTGGATTCGCCTCAGTCTTTCACGCGCACAGTTAAAACGTCACCTCTTTCCACGTAATCATCTGCGAATACAGCACAATAAACACAACGTGAATGTGGGACTTTTATTGTACCTCGGCACGCATCGCTATTTCTAACACAATGTGAATGTGGGACTTTTATTGTGCCTTGGCATGCATCACTATTTCTAACACAATGTGAATGTGGGACTTTTATTGTGCCTCGGCATGCATCACTATTTCTAACACAATGTGAATGTGGGACTTTTATTGTACCTCGGCACGCATCGCTATTTCTAACACAATGTGAATGTGGGACTTTTATTGTGCCTCGGCATGCATCGCTATTTCTAACACAATGTGAATGTGGGACTTTTATTGTACCTCGGCATGCATCACTATTTCTAACACAATGTGAATGTGGGACTTTTATTGTACCTCGGCATGCATCACTATTTCTAACACAATGTGAATGTGGGACTTTTATTGTACCTCGGCATGCATCGCTATTTCTAACACAATGTGAATGTGGGACTTTTATTGCACCTCGGCATGCATCGCTATTTCTAACACAACGTGAATGTGGGACTTTTATTGTACCTCGGCATGCATCGCTATTTCTAACACAATGTGAATGTGGGACTTTTATTGTACCTCGGCATGCATCGCTATTTCTAACACAATGTGAATGTGGGACTTTTATTGCACCTCGGCATGCATCGCTATTTCTAACACAACGTGAATGTGGGACTTTTATTGTACCTCGGCATGCATCGCTATTTCTAACACAATGTGAATGTGGGACTTTTATTGTACCTCGGCATGCATCGCTATTTCTAACACAATGTGAATGTGGGACTTTTATTGTACCTCGGCATGCATCGCTATTTCTAACACAATGTGAATGTGGGACTTTTATTGTACCTCGGCGTGCATCGCTATTTCTAACACAATGTGAATGTGGGACTTTTATTGTACCTCGGCACGCATCACTATTTCTAACACAATGTGGCTTCAGAGGGTTAGATAATCCCTTTCAATCCCGCTTGAGCATAATTAAGAAGAAAAAAAAAAAACGAATTTGCTAATATTCTGGGATTGCGCTGGCGGTCGGAAGGAAAAACCAGCAGACGCAGGGCTCCCCCAGGACCGAGTCTGAGAAGCGCCGCTGTGCGGGGGGGGGGCGGAGCAGAGTGAGTCTTCTGAAACCACTCCAGTGGTTCTCCCTCCACGAGGGAACGCGGTATAGGCGGACTGCCTGATCACACTGTCCGCTTGTTTGCGAAGAGGCCAGTACAGACCGCCACAGCTGAGCTCGATGACATCACTCGGCCTCGGATAGCATCACGCAACAAAGCGCGGGCTCTCGTCATGTGCGCTCTGAGATTTAACGGACGCTCCACACACACACACACACACACACACGCACACACACACACGCACACACACACACGCACACACACGCGCACACACACACACGCACACACACACACGCACACATGTACACACACACACGCACACACACACAAAACCCCCTCCCTCTCTCCCACACACAGACCCCCATCCCACACAAACAAACAGGTCAGTTGATACTGTGAGGGATGAGGCACCCCCCCAAAGAACCATGTGACTCAGCTGATATCTGTGATTGGCCCAGTCTTCGTGCCCATGAAAGGTGTCTGTTTTCCATGATTGGCCCAAGCCTAAGGAAGCACGGGAAGGATGACTGACAGGCTCGTCAGTGAATAGATGGGAATATGGTTCTGATCGGCAGTTTCTGATTGGGGCTGCAGACAGGCTCCCAATCCAGCCCAGATCCATGCTCGGTTTTGTCTCCTGCCTGTCTCCCTTTTCAAATGGCTGCTTTTACAAATATCTTCAATACTACAGAGCAAGATATAGGCACAGTTACAGAATGTACGCATATGTATGTATATGAATAGACATTGGTACATAGAATTATATACATAGATATATAAAGTTATATTCACAGGTGTAAAAAGATATAGGCAAATATTTATGGAAGTATATTGTTTGGCATATAAAGGCATATGCATAGCTGTAAAAATGTATAGGCATTGCCATATTAAGGTATAGGGGTAGGTACACAAAGTTGTATGCGTTAATATAGGAAGGTATAGGTCCGTTTTGTACAGTAAGAGCGCGTGCCGTTGCAGTGCTCAGAGTGACTGGCAGATAGGAGGCACCTGGCTTCTCCGTGGCCTGGGAAGCCGTGGGCCACGCCTTGTCATTACAGACCATAATCACGCGTCTGCTCGCTGCCCACGAGCCGCAGAGCTGGGCGCGGATCGAACGGGGGCAGGACGCTGCTTAAATTAAACGCTGGGTTTCGGTGGGGGGGGTGGCTCCACCCACTCTCCCTTCGCGCCACTGTGATAAGAATCAATCGGTCCGCGGTGTGAGGTCCATGTGCGAGCTATACAAACGCAGACTAATTCTAACTGTCCGTCTCGTCGGCCGCTGACCCAAAGGGATCCGGCTGAATTTGATTGTTAGGTGCCTCAGATCATAAGCTAAGCAGACCCCACACGAGAGGCTGACGGAGGGATTAAAGGCCGGGATGAAATCAGGTGAGGTTTTTATGTGAGGCACGGCTGCTCTCCAGACACGCGGATTTCACGGGTCTCGCGTCACAAGCGGGTTTGATTCATACTACTGCGAGAAGCCAGCCACAATACCGTTCAACAGGCACCCAGAAAAAGTCTGTGAAGTTCTTTCCATAGGGCTGTCATTGTTATTTTTCAGACCGTATTTCATAATAATAATAATAATAATAATAATAATAATAATAATAAATCGGCCCATGCAGGTGACTGAATAACCTGTTGTGCAAATTCAGGTCTGTGATCTGGGCATTACACAATCGGCATGAACATGGCTTATATCTTTTGCTGAACATATCAATTGAACACCATTCTGATTGGCATGGCCATTTTTGATCATTGTAGAATAACCATAGGCCTACTATAATTTAGCGTTAACTTATTTTTAATGAGTTTAATTTCCAGTGTGCATTAAAAAGTGAGCAAGAAAATAAAAATAAATCACATTCTGACCATCATCGACACATAATGCACATCGGAAAATAAAGAACATCAACCCACAATAAAACTTTGCCAGGTCTCGCCACTTGTAGCATACATTTTAAATAAATAAATAAAATGGAAAACTCAAACGCGCAATTTTGTGTGGCTCGTGTTTATTCACGTTGTTAGATAAATAACTGAAAAAGAAATGCAGAAAGAAGTTAAGAATGTATAAAGAGATGCCTATAAATGATGGGTCAGTGTCAGTCACTCACCACTATAATGGTCACACTCACGTGAGCCTCTTCCGCCCCCGAGACAGTCACAGTTGAGGTCTATAAACTGCGCGCGTTCACTTCACAAGCGAATTAACATCGAACCACGAAGCGTCACAGCCAGACTAACGGGCACCAAAAGCTGAAGGATTTACAACAATTCAATTTTTATCATCGTTGAAGTTTTCATTGTTGTTAATTAAAGGCTACTTACGCACAGGGATATTATTTTGTAAAAACGCGACCCGTACAAACCGTTTGTTTTCTACAAGAGACCATGGCAGTTTTGACAGATGGAGACAAATGCATCAAATATTTGCTGTTCACGTTCAATTTTATTTTCTGGGTAAGTTTCTACTGGTGTGATTCCATGATTTGTCGCTTTTCTTCACTGGATTTCGTATTTATTTAAATGAGCAGCCTCTGTCAATCAACGAGACAGTGTTGACATTTTACAGTGTATGTAAGAGAGCGAGTTTATAACACACCATGCGAATTTTTATTCTATGAGCACGTCGATATTCTGTATGTCATCCATAAATAGCGCGTCTATACCAGTATGCGCTTTTTATTCTGTTTTAAACCGGGCGTATTGTTTGTATAGCTACGTTTTCTCTAATAATTAAATGCACTTTTAAAATTAAAAAGCAACTGTGCCGTGGTGCTGTGTCATAGTATTTTAATAATAGAGTGCATGTGTACTCTTTTAAAAGCCCAGACCCTCCACAGACTTCCAGAATACGAAAAGCGCATCATTCTGAACGCGCTGTCCAGGGAGTTGATTTTTCGGTTGCTCGTCATCGAGTTAATCGGTGACGGGCTGCATCATTACCCTGCTAGTTAGTGTCCGACTGACCCAATTCCAGTTGCAGTTGCTGGAATCCCGAACTCGCTTGACTGGGAGGGTTTAGCCAATGGGGATGAGAAATCACCGGCAATGGCAAAGGTCCGAAATCAGAGGCGAGGGCGGGGGTCCGAAGGAAGTGTTGGGCGTCGGGGTGCGACTTTTGCGCAATCCCATAATATGGGACTTTAATAAACACGTTAATAAATAGCCTAGAGGTAGCCTACACCACACTGCAAGATATTCAGTTTGAAACTGTAAGAAACCTTATGTCAATCCAGACGTAGTCTGTGTTCTACGATAGTAAAATGTGCTCTATGAATTGAATGAACTGTGATTTTCTTACTGTGTACTTTACTGTGCTTTTTTGCTCAGTATCTTTTAAACTGGTGGGCGCGCCCACTTAGCAAAATATCCAGATGCCCGACATACGTTTCCCCTCTAATCTCAGTTTCTATAATTAGAACGGGTTAATCTCTTGAACAAATTAAGATTACAGGGCGCGACTCAGCCGCGGCTGTCTGCCCTATAGTCTGACAGGAGGGACACATTATACCGCCGCCCATCGCTTGTATGACTTGTAATTTAAATTAATTATATAAAAAAAGAACTGAAAGCGCTGCCCGAGACAGCCTGCTGTGACGCGGACCAGACGACATGGCTACGTTCTCAAAGCGAAACAAGTTCAGGAGAAGTATTGCCTACAGTAGGCTGAGGGCGGTACTTTTCCTGAACTTGTTTCGCTTTGAAAACGGAGTCATGTCATCTGGAAGTCTCTGGTCCGCGTCACAGTAGTCTGTTGGGAATCGTTTTTAGTTCTTTTTTTTTAGATATTTAATTTAGTGGTCAGAGCAGCAGTGTGATGTAGTGGTCAGAGCAGTGGTGTGGTGTAGTGGGTAGTGTAGCAGTGTGGTGTAGTGTTTAGAGCAGCAGTGTGGTGTTGGATAGTGTAGCAGTGTGGTGTAGTGGTTAGAGCAGCAGTGTGGTGTAGTGGGTAGAGCAGCAGTGTGGTGTTGGGTAGTGTAGCAGTTTGGTGTAGTGGTTAGAGCAGCAGTGTGGTGTAGTGGGTAGTGTAGCAGTGTGGTGTAGTGGGTAGAGCAGCAGTGTGGTGTAGTGGGTAGTGTAGCAGTGTGGTGTAGTGGGTAGAGCAGGAGTGTGGTGTTGGGTAGTGTAGCAGGTGGTGTAGTGGGTAGAGCAGGAGTGTGGTGTTGGGTAGTGTGGCAGGGTGGTGTAGTGAGTAGTGTAGCAGTTTGGTGTAGTGTTTAGAGCAGCAGTGTGGGGTTGAGCAGTGTAGCAGTGTGGTGTAGTGTTTAGAGCAGCAGTGTGGTGTTGGGTAGTATAGCAGTTTGGTGTAGTGGGTAGTGTAGCAGGGTGGTGTAGTGGGTAGTGTAGCAGTGTGGTGTAGTGTTTAGAGCAGCAGTGTGGTGTTGGGTAGTGTAGCAGTGTGATGTAGCGGGTAGAGCAGGAGTGTGCTGTAGTGTCTACAGCTGTAGTGTGTAAGCTGCAAATAAACACTTTAGAAAATGTCACTTTGAATAATTTGCACTGTTAAAGCACCAGAGTCTGTCATGGCATCTGGAAACTGTCAGACCAAAAAGCAACTAGTGTATGCTCCCCCAGTATTTATAAATGTGCAGTAGCAAACTATCAGCTTCAGTCTTTTCTGAGGTCTATATTTGGCCTTGTGTTTGGCTTACAATGCATGTTTTAAAATAAGTCTGATATTTTTTTGGGTCTACTTCCCTCACGCTGCATGTTCTCGACATACCTTACCAGCTCGGCGCTTGGATCGTTGGTTTACTGTGGTGCGATCAATAAAAGCATGCAGGGTATTGACTGAATTTAGAATTTTCATCTGGAGGATCTGTTGTGTATCACCTCACCCAGACCTTATCTGTGGAGACAGAGAAACTTTGGTGTTTGAGGCTGGTCTGTGATAGAGCCAGCTAACAGTGGACACACTGGTTGGTGCAATTTAAGGGTAATTCTTTTTTTAAAAGGAGAGGTATAAAACAGGGGTGTCAGAAATTTGGTTGAAATATATCTGATGGAAATCTAAGATTACTGAAACCATAGCAGTTTGGATGCGTAAATTCCATTGGCAGTTACTTTCTGGTACATTTCAAATAACATCGAGTGCTTTTGTACATTCGTTGAGTAAATCCATGATGTCCTGACTGAGGTATATATTTAAAAAAGGTTTGTTTTATTTTAAAACGTCGAATTTTGGGTTAAAGGGGAGCCTCTATTTCTGTTGGAGATTCCGCGCAGGCTGTCATCACTGCGCGGCGCTCTGTGTTTTTTTTGGGAATCCGCACGCGGTGTTTATCCTGACCGATCCGCGTCCCCGGCTGTCTCCGTGTTTACACTGAGCTGCAGCCGTGTTTATTCAGGACTCGGCGGAACCACCGCGCGCAGCGGTTACACCGCTCGCAGAGCGCCGCCGTGGGCCTAGCATTAGTGGAAGTGATTACCCTCCAGTTTGCAGTATTCGGGAAGCTATTCATCACATCAGCAGCACTGAAAGCTTAAAGACCCTGGGCAGCCAAAAGCATCCTTTTTGCTAGTTATTCTATATGTAATGAACTACAGAGAACATGTACAATGATTTCAAGCCACGCTTTAATATCCTGAAAGTAACAAAGTTATTTTACTGTGCACTGCAGGAGGATGTTGCATTGGTCATTTTGAGACACTGCTTTGTTCTTTTTCCTTTGGATAAATATGATGTACGTATATCCTTTAATTAAAATTAAAAGAGGGACTCCAAAAATCTTTGATAGAAACTTTTTAGCAGGGGGGGGTGCTGAAGCTCCTGAAGGTGAGACTCACATTCCTGGAGAACACTGACACTCAGCATCTGGCAACCAGCTCAACATGGCCTCGGAGAATATTATTTATTTATTTATTTATTTATTTATTTATTTATTTATTTATTTATTTATTTATTTATTTATTTATTTATTTATTATTATTATTATTATAAAACTTAAAATTGTATAATGCAAGTTCATAAAGCAACATTCAGTCTCTTTTTCTGTTTTTTTTCCCTCTCTGTAAATGACTTGAACTTCATGTGAGTAAACTGCATGGAATGTGCCTTCATGTTTAGGAAACTAGCTCTGTTTGTTCACAAACTTCAGGCCAGATTGAGGCATCGGTTTGTGGTTGCCAGGGTTGGTTGAATTTGTTTTGTTTCAACATAATTTTACCCCTTAATCATTTTCTCCAGAACTTCAAAAATGTTATCACTAATAATATAAAACAGCATACGTAAGATAAGAGCTAACCAGTTTATTACTATGACTGTTATGATTATTATGGTTATTATTTGCATTCTTCTGCTTCTTCTTCTTATTGTTATGGTTGTCATTATTGTTATTGTAAGTATTACTTTTTCTGCATTGAAATTACGGTAAATTGTAAGGGCAATAGCTTGCATAAGCTGGCAGCAGGACTAGCAAAATGTATCACAGGATGATATAAAAACACGAAAAGCCAGTGCTGTCATGCAAATGCAAATTTCTGAACCCAGAGAAAAAGAAATACCAAACCGCCAAACGGCTTCTTATATTTAAAAAAAATTAATGAATAATAATAATTAAAAAAACTGGCACACAGAAACCAGACACGGTAAGTACGACCAGTTCTGCTCAGGAACGAATAACTCAAGACGTCAGTGACGGTTCAGGTAGTCTGGCTGTAAAACACTCTTCTGGCAGACCTAGCTCATTCGTACCCACGCACGGTCCCTCCCCCACCCTGGGCTGTTTTTTTTTTTTACGGGGAGCAGGTAAGCACTGCCCTGGCAGGCGTCCCAGAGCCTCTCTCTCGGGGGAGAAAAACAGAGCCGTCTCCGGCAGATCTCTCGCGACCGCGTAGCGCTAACTTTACAACATGGGGCTGCTGGGCGGAATTAAATGCATCAAGTACTTGATGTTCGTCTTCAACTTCGTCTTCTGGGTAAGTCCGCCCGCAGTTGCACTGCGTCTTGAACGTCTTTTTCCGAGTCTGTGCTGGCTGCGAGTTACGCCGTTCGAAACGGGATTTGGAGAGCGCGGGTTGTTGAGCCGCGTTAAGTGTTTGAGGGAGGGTAGTGGGTGCGGGTGGACAGCTGATGTTGAGTGTCCCAGGTGCGCCATGCGGTTTACAAAGGCAGCCTGGGTACAATAAGCCTAACGTTCTTCAACATGGGTTTAATGTTTATTTGAGCTGAGGAGCACACCCTTTTGTTTGATGTAGTTTAGTTTTTTTTGGGAATTTTCTTGATGCTCAGCCAAAATTCTGATTCAAGGAAAACAGTGTCCTCAGAATGTCTAGACCCGTATCGAACCTCACCTTTCTGAGTAATATTTGAGGTGAGGCGATCTTTGAAGAGCCAAAATATCTGAAAGCAGTAGTCTGGGATGTTTCCAGTCCGGTTCCTCCTCAAGTCATAGTGCAGAGACTTATTTGGCAACAGCAGTCAATGACCTCAGACAGAATCTTGCAAATACGGTGTCAGCTGTTGCTCTTTTAGGCTTCAGTGGTATGTTGTACATTACAGACCATGGAAATACTAATACATCACCTTCAGGCTGTATATCATACCTGTAATGTAATGTGGGGGGGGGGGGGGGGGGGGATTTTTTTGCTGTCTTTTTCTGTATGCAGGCTCCTCTTAAGCTACATTATTGGCTAGCGTGGTGTAACATTCCACAGCAAACTGTTAGCACGCAGTCATACATGCCTGTGGCATCAGGGGATGACTTTGCTTTTTTAGCCCCTGGTTAGCTTTAGCCTTATCAGGGAAAGACAGTGCTTTTGTGCTAATGGGCCCAGGTGCTCCAAGAGCAAAATGAATCCATGAACTGAACCACGATTTGAGAACCTTTGGGTAAATTCTGACTGAATTCCATGCTAATCCTGTAAGTGAAATGCCCATTTTTTTCCCCGCATTTGAGAAATACTGCCAGAATAAGACCTTTTCTTTCTCAGCCTGATTACAGAATTGTGTTAGTAAGAAATACAAAATAGAAGAGAACTGTTTTTCATGTGGGTGGGGGGGGGGGGAGTGGGGGTGTGGATGTGCCCGACTGTTGTAATCAGGAGTCTGTTGAATCACGTTGAGTATCAAGTCATGCATTGTAATTACATGACCAAACGTTGTTTTGGGGCGCTCAGTGCCGTGACGTGATCTTTCCTTCTTGTCGCAACCAAAACAGTAATTTAGCCATTTAACGCAGCTGCAACAATGGCAGCCAGGACAAAAATGAACCTTTTACTGTTGATTGCTTTTCTAGTTTACAGGACGCTAAGCGGTTTCAAAAAATAAATGACCTCAAAAAAATGAAATGGCTAAATTGACGAATAAACCCATGAATAAAATAGTCAGGCAGCCTAGATGAATTACTGAAATGGGCTGTGAGCTGTAGGCTGGCAGAGAGAAGATCACAATTTAATACATTAAAGCGTATTAATAGACCTTTTATCGACTGCTCTGATTAAACCATGACATCACAGGAAGTCTCTTGGACGACAGGAGGATGTTTCATCATGCACAGCTAGTCAACAAGCTAACAGCTAATGTAAATACCGCGTACGGAAAAGATCCACTCAAAACACAGTTAGCTTGATGTGAAAATAAGCAGTCTAGGATACCCCCCTCTTTGCGCTCTCTGTGGGGGGGGGGGGACGGTCTGGCAGTGCACTGTGGAACTGTCTCCCTCAGCCTTTGTCTGTTCAGGTAGAGAGGATGGGTGTGTTGTCGGAGGGGAATTCAAATTAGGGGCTGGCAGGCTGGCATCAAAACCACCCAAACCACCGTGATGCAATCTGTCTGTCGGGGATGCCCAAAAACCAACCAGGCTGCTCGAAATGACGCAGCATCCTGAAATAAGCGATGTTTTCGAAACCCGAAAATGCCCCAACAGGGCATTATCAAGCGCGTTAGTCCCAGTCCCCGGTTCATTCCTAGTCGCAGTCACATTCACGTAATTAAACTGCGCCCCAAAAGCCTGCAGGTACGTCAGTTGCAGTCGTAGATATGAGGAGTCGTGTGTCAGCTGCGAGCGCATTCTTAAGTTACACTCCTGTGTTCCAGGCGCAGTAGTTGAGGAGGTGGAGATATGCTAGTCTCAGTTACGATGCGCGTTAGTCACAGTTGCAAGTACAGCGCATCGATCTGCACGTTAGTCTGAGTCTCGGGTACATCTGTCTCAGTCCGAGTCTCAGTGACTCCCCCCGTCCCCTGTGTTTTGGTTATCTGAGCTGCTGCTGTACGATGTGTGGTCACAGTCACTCCGACTTGCAAGCACCGTTTACGGGCAAAGTCTGTCCTTGTATAAAACAGTCCTCACGAAACCGATGCCTTTATCAACAACGTTTCTCACAGATACCTGACTGACGTGCACCTGCTGTTACTGAGGGGGTTGGAAATTGCTAATGCAGAAGAGCTGGCTGTCTGAAACTCTTGGCCATGTTTCAGAAGGGGTCAAGTCGAAATATCTGGCTGCTTTGCAGTTCTTGCTGTCTGTTTTTTTTTAATTTATCTCCTGGCATTAAAGGCAGGGACTGTTTAATGTGTAGTAATGTATGAAGGATTTGGATGAAACTTCAGGAGAAAAGCACCTGCTTGGACTCATACTTCTCTTGTGAGTAGACACTCTTTTAACACGGAAAAGATAACCAATCAGAATCAAAGCCCTAGCTGGAGGTTCCAGTGCACTGCCGTTTGTTTACACTCAGAGATGACAAATACGACTAATATTATGTATACCTGATACGGTACAATACGTAGGATGTGATGCGTATGTTTATTAAATCCGGTATCCATTAGGAAAGTGGTTCTCAAACTCAGTCCTGGGGGAGACCCCTGTGGTGTGCTGGTTTTTTGTTTCCGCCAGTCTCTTGCTCAGCTAAGATTGTTGAACATGCAGTTTGTGTTTCATGGGTTGTAGGTGGGAATACTTTATAAATGTATAAACGCAACCGGTGGCCTTGACTAGATCCTCTGTGCGTGACAGACCAGGGTTTTGTGCGAAACAGTGCGTCATGTTACGGCAGTTTTACGTCCGCGTGTTATTCTTACAGGAGTACGGTATCGTCTCAAACGCTGTTATTAAATGAATGCGTCAGAGAAGCGTAGCGTTAGCCTCCGCAGAGCTGCCGACTGGCTGAAAGTGATTTGGGTTGATGGCCGTTTCCTGCGGGTGAAATGTTTAGGCACGGTCGTCACGGCCACCGTTCCCGCCCCGCGTCAGAGCGGCGTCTCCTTCCCCCGCGGATAACGATCCGCTCCCTTGCGTGCCGGGACAGGAATCGCGATCGAGGGCCAGACCACACGGAAAGTTTTCGAGCAAACCTGTCGCTTCCTGTTCTTGCTTTCGCGCTTCAGGCTTCCAGGAGTCACCAGTTCTAGGTTCGCTGGAGTGTAGAGCCTCGACTCTACATCGGTGCTCTCTTTTCAGGTGATGATCGGCCTAAATGGATCTATCTACTTTATTTTGCAGCGGCTATGCCTGCTGCTAGACATTACATTACAGGCATTTAGCAGACGCTCTTATCCAGAGCGACTTACACAACTTTTTGCATAGCATTTACATCGCATTCATTTATACAGCTGGATATATCCTGAAGCAGTGCTGGTTAAGCACCTCGCTCAAGGGTGCAACGGCAGTGTCGGGGAATCGAACCTGCGACCTTCAGGTTACAAGACCAGTTCCTTAACGCTAGACCGGAGTCCATTCGACTGGAGACCTATTCTGATGACCGGGGCCCAGTTCTGGGCTTTCATTGGCTGGGCTTGAGTTCAGAGGTCACAGCGGTGCATTCTCAGTCTGTTGGAAAAAACCCTGCTGCCGTTTCTGCGCCTTGATTGGCAGACGGGAAGGTCCACGCCCCCCACCTTTATGCAGGGGAGCGGGGGGGGGGGGGGGGGGCGGCGGCGGGGTGTGCTTTTGAGGGAGAGTCAAATGTCTTACCTAATCCTGACCGCAAGCACGTGTGATTCAGTGCCTACTCGCCTTAGTTCTTACCGCTTACCGCTCGCCTGTGTTAACCCCTTGGTGGGCGGCTGCTCTTCATTGGCAATGTGCCTCAGTGACTGGGTGGACAACCGTTACTCTCCAAAGAGTTCTCGCTGACCCCAAGGGAAAGGAGGATTGACTCATTTTTGAACAAAAGTAGAGAACCGAGCGAGAACCGAACCAGAACCAAGCCAGAACCAAGCCAGAACCGAGCCAGAACCGAACCAGAACCGAGCCAGAACCGAGCCGGGAACAGGGGCGGGGCCGGCCTTATGCGGGCGGGGCGGTGACGGGTGTCTGTCTGTTTGTCTCCCCCGTCTCTCCAGCTGGCAGGGACGGCTGTGCTCGCCATCGGGCTCTGGCTGCGCTTCGACCCCAAGACCAAGGGCCTGTTCGAGGGCGAGGAGTCGCCCTCCGTCTTCTTCACAGGTAAAGGTGTCCCCCCCCGGCCCCGAAATCTCCCTCCGCCCCTCCTCCTTTGTCCCCCCCCCCCCCCCCCCCCCCCCCCCCCCCTCACCTGTACGCCACCGCCCTCGCACCCCTCTCGCCGTTGCCGTCGCTATGACTCGAATGGTTCGGGATTTCAAATTTAAATGCGACTAGTTCCGGTTAAGAGAATTAATGCTGAAGACCAAACCAACAGTATCGCCAAGGCACTGGAAACCTGACCTAGACAGGGACTGAGGAGCATTTTTAGGGCCCTCAAACTACAGTATTTTTTGGCGCATGTTTTCTTCGCTGATGCGTCTATGTCACCTCTTCTCTGCCCCGTTTCAAAATGGCCGCTTTGGGAGGGAGTGAGTGAGGGAGGGAGGGAACCCGTTCGAATGCAAAAAAAAAAAAGGTTCGAAAGGCGGAGGCCCGCACGCCATCGACGGGTCTCCGCGTCGGCGGGGGGAAAAGCGGGAGAAGGGGGGTCTGTGTCTTTCCCCGGCCCGTGCCTTCGGAGGGTAAAACGGGGACACTGCGTTTTAGGGGGGGGGGGGGGGGCGCGATCGTGTGCGAGCCAGTCCGAGATAAAGCACCCGATTCACTGCCGGAACAGGAGGCCATTGTCACACAACTCCGGGATTTTTTTGTTTCGAAACTGCATAAATACTCCCTGTTTTTTTTTTTTTTTTTTCTTTTTTCCACTTCTGCGTATGAAAGTGATAACTTCAGCGAGAGGAACAGCAGCGTGTGTGTGTGTGCGTGTGCGGGGGGGGGAGGGGGGGGGTGCTCAAAGAGGGCGGGGCCGAGAGGGAGAGAGAGAGGAGGAAGCGGGCGCGGTGACCGCATCGCGAGCGCGAAGCGCGTTCGGTTTGGGTCGCGTGCGAAAAAGGGGAAGCTGCTCTGAGGCGGAGGCTCTGCCTCACGGACGGGGGGGTGGGGTGGGTGGGGGGGGCGCGTGTGGGGCCCTGACCGCACACGACGCCACGGCCGATTCTGGCGGAGCGCCTGCTTGGTCGGGTGACTGCTGGCAGCGGCCCAGTTCCGGCCTGGCGTTGGCACAGTTGCCAATTTTGTTACATGGAAAGCTGTGGCCTGTTCCAGGTCAGAATTGGGCCATGCAAAGTTGTCTGTCAGAGGTAAAACTCAATTTCCCATGATGCATAGCGAAAGAGCCATCATGCATTAATGAGTACCAGACCACCCAGAAGTGCACGATAGATTATGTCAGATCGGGAATGGGGGTACCATAGAGCTGTTTTAACAATATAGATTTACAGGCAAAATGTACATTCTTCCTATATCCCAGCTGTGTTCTGTTCTGCCCTAGTTCAACCAGCCTGTCGGAACAGCAGGCTGCCGCATGCCATCCGCCGTTATTTATCATGTGATATGACTCATTGGCGCTGTCTCATATCTGCTGAAGAGCACGCCCATTCTTACCGCGCGACGTGCGGTACTGCATGCCGGCCCACAGGTGGCGCTGTCGGGGCGGTCACTGACGCTGTGTCCCTTTCCGTCGCAGGCGTGTACATCCTGATCGGCGCCGGGGCGCTCATGATGGTGGTGGGCTTCCTGGGCTGCTGCGGGGCCATCCAGGAGTCCATGTGCATGCTGGGATTGGTGAGTCCACCGTTGCTTGTTTTTGCGACGTTATTTTCCCATGGTGAATTCGGGGGATAAATGTTTCTGCACTCGCACATTTGCGGGCCACCGTCTTGCACATTGACCCTTTGGGTTTTTGGAATGCTATTTTAAAATTCTAAGTCAGTGTTCTAGAACTTTCAATTACCAGTAGTGATTATGACATCAACATTAGAATGTTCAGCTAAGAACATTCTAAACACATATTTGTGATCTTACACCTTGAAGGGTGTAAGATCACCTAATAATAGGGCCTGCTGGGTATGAACAGAACCTGCCATTTACATTGCAACAGAGTGGAGAACCTGCATGTCATTATATGGAGATCTCAATTCACATTATGATTGGGTGGGAAAATTTGCCAATCAAATTGTGACTAGCTGGAGGCTTTGTCCTGCTGTTTATTGAAACATTAATGATGCAGAGCAGGGGGCGGGACTCTGGTGGGGTCTGTGGGGGGGTGTGAGGTGGGGTTTGAGGGGGGATTAAAGTTCAAAGCCTCTTGTCCTGAATCCCTGTGTGCTCATGTGTAAGCCCATATTGGAATTGGGACAGCTGTCTCTCCCTGTCGCCAGGTCAAAACACACACCGGCAATGCCAGAAGAATAGCACTGTACAAACAGTGCATTTTAGGAAACAGTACGACACCACAGGGAACTGTGTTACTAGGATACAGTAATACACCAGAGAGAAGTGTGCTACTAGGATACAGCTGGGACTAGTGTGTGTGTGTGTGTCTGTGTGTGTGTATGTGATGTGTGTGTGTGTGTGTGTGTGGGATAACAACCAGTCTTAACTATTTTTTATTCTCCGTCTAGTTTTTCTTCTTCCTGCTCGTCATATTTGCTGTAGAGGTCGCGGCAGGAATCTGGGGCTTTTCCAACCAGGACAAGGTCAGTAAAAGCTTTCCTTTTCCGACGGCCAGCCAATCAGAGCGCGGCCAGCGAGCCGGTCGGCGTTCGGGAAGGGGCTCGGCCGTTTCGCGTCCGAGCGAAAGATCAGCCGCGGGGGCCGTGTGAAATATCGCAGAAAGCGCTAAATTAAATTTTCGCCTTTCTCCCTCTCTCTCTCTCTCTCTCGCACCCTCCCGACCAATTCCTGGCGCAGATCGTGAACGACGTGGCGGAGTTCTACAGGAAGACCTTCGAGAACTACAAGGCGACCAAGCAGGAAGTGCTGAAGGAGACCCTTCGCCTGATCCAGCACGGGGTGAGTTCCGGCTTCCTCGGGCCAAACGACCCGAAAACCCAGAAGCGACGAAACTAGACCACCGGGAGCTCGCTGAAACTACGCGCGCGTTCCACTCTGAAGTCGCCACCGGGGGGCGTTTTTGAATCGCGAGCTGCTTTTTGGCACGTGTGCCAAATAAGGCGTCACGTGTGTGCGGTGGTGTGGTGCAGGTTCGACTGCGTTGGCAGAAACGGTCCATGTTCTGGTCTTTCTGTTCTCCTCTTCAGCTCAAATGCTGCGGCACCACGGGGACCAAATTCGACGGCGCCAGCGACACCTGTCCCAAAGCGGAAGGGTTGGAAGTGCTAATCACCAAGGTGAGAGCGCCCTCTGCTGGCCAGATCCATGCACTCTAGGGTTGAGACTGGATTACTCAGACTTTGTCTTGTACAGCAGTGCTTCGAGTCCCTGCATTCACTGCTTAGACAGAACCTTATGGCAACTGTAACTTAAAATGTGATTTTTTTTATTTTCCTTTAGAAATTTCTAATGTAACACATAAAACATAGCATACATATACATACATACATACATACATACACACCCCCTTCCAGCCCCAGAACAAGTGGGAATATTCATATTACAAAAATTTTGTAATAGACCAGATACCTTCAAATACAAGCGTGAACATTTAATCCATAGACATCCAGTTTTTAAAGGCTTCCCAGTTGTTTCTTGTCTAGATTTGTTCTGTACATTTGTACAAATCACCTTCTCATACGGAGCCATTTTTAAGAGTGCATTTAACCCAGGATGTATCTCAGGGGGATGGGAACCCATAACGTGATGGTTTTTTTGTGTCTTCGTGTCCCGTGTGTGTTTCAGAGTTGCCCGAGCGCCATTGAGGAGGTGTTCAACTCCAAGCTGCACGTGATCGGGGGGGTGGGAATCGCCATTGCGGTCGTTATGGTGAGATGGCGCCCCCCCCCCCCCCCCCCCCCCAGTGCCCTCAGCTATTACACACTGACTGTTGTATTATTCCACAAATGCAGTTTTTTACCTGCTGCACTGTTCACCAAGCTTTACCTCACACGTGTGCGTATCACTAATGGCTCCAGAACTGATGAGGTCCAGGCTACGCCCCACTATTTATTTTCTAACCTCTCTCCATCTCTCCCATGTCTGTCGTTCCCTCTCTTTCACTCTCACTCCCTCTCTCTTTCTCCCTCTCTCCCTACACTCCGTCTCACTCACTCACTCACTCACTCCCACTCGCTATTTCTCCCTCTTTCCCCAACTCCCTCTCCCCACACACCGTCTTCATCTCTCTCCTTCTCTCTCCCACTCCCTCCATCTCTCTCCCCCATTCCATCTCCCTCTCTTTCTCCATCTCTCTCCTGCCACTCCCTTTCTCACTGCCCTATTCCCCACTCCCTCTCCCTCCCTCTCTCACTCTCTCTCTTCCTCTCTCTCTCAGATATTTGGTATGATCTTCAGCATGATGCTCTGCTGCGCCATCCGGAGGACCCAGCAGGTGGTGTGAGGCTCCCATCGCCACGGCGACGCCGCGCCCTGCTGTTCTTAACGTCTGCCCGTCAGTCCCAAGGCCACAGCTTCAACTACCTTTACAGTTTGCCACCTCCCTGTCCTCGCCCATCCTGTTACGTCGCAGTGTTCTACCCAATCACTAACCGCGTTTTCCGTACTAGCTGAAAAGCAGTTATAGGCTGCCTTTGAACCGGTTTTGGAATTTTCCTTCTGAAAGCTAACTTTGTGAGGATTTTATTTAGCAAATAGCTAGCAGTGTTGTGGTTTCGTGATCACGAAAAAAAACAGCCTTCAAGTTTTACTGTTTTTGTATTTTTTAATGTAATGAGTTTGTAAAACTTGTGTTACTGAGTGGGACTTGTGGATTTTTTCAAGCAACAAATGATATTGACTTTTGTAACATTTCCTAAGAGTAACCTGATTTATACTCTTGATTTTTTATGTATCTATTTTATTGAACACAAAGAAATGTAAGTAACATTTTAAAATGCCAAATAAAATTAATCAAAATAACTAATGTTGTCCTTTATGGTGGTGAACAGTTTTTACTGAAGATAACACACGACAAAATCAGCTTTCATTTCTGCTGATCGCTCTTCCTCTCCCTGTGGTACACCAAGAGACCCGCGCAGATGGTGAAGATATGAAAAATATTAGTCTACGATATAGACCCTTACAAAAAATATGCTGATGCAGAAAGCTGCATCTTATCAAGCAAGTTCTCTAAAATTTTAGATAAAAAGACACTTTCAAATCTCCTTTGCTTCAAGCATAACGGCCATTCGGACTTGATGGTGGCTATAAGCATCGCGAGCATCGTTACCATGCGCACGGCTGTCTCGCGCAGTTGGGCTACTTTGAACCCGAACTCACAGGTGAAATCAATCAAAGCCGCAGGTTGTCTATCTGTTTTGTGGGCCACTATCAAAATACACCCCGGGCGCGTTGTGACACAGTTTATAGCGCAAGAAATCATGCTTCCACCCGTGAAACCCGAAATATTAGAACCAGAAAATAGGAAAAGTTTTAGAAAGTTCCACAGCAATACTTTACCTCGCAGCAATATTTTGCACAACAGCAGCCTTGGACTGCCTTTGACACTTCGTTTATTTTGGTTTGTTTGTTTGACTAAAACAGTGGAACTAAAACCGGAAAGCTATCCCAAAATAAACATCTTCGAAACGTATATGTTTAAAAACAAGTTATCTTTATCCATCTTATTTTATATTGATCACCGTGTTTATTTGGATAAACCAGTTATCTTTATCCGTCTTGCTTAATATGGATTCCCGTGTTTATTTGGATGAACCAGCTATCTTTATCCATCGCATTTAATATTGATTACCGTGTTTATTTTCTGCCTGCAAGCGAGCTAATTTGCTTGTTTCGCCTTGCTAACCTATTTGGGACTGTTCAACGGCAGCTGGGGTGAACTCCAGCAAAACATGAGACTTCTGGTAAGTTACAGGAAGGGCCTACTTAAAATAAATTATGATTTATATTGATATTACTGATGTTTTAAAGTAAACTAAATATCTCGAAGAAAATTATTTTCAAACCAGGAGTCATGAATACATTTAACTTGAGAGTTATTTAAAACGTGGCATGCAGTCCTTTCATTTTTGCATTTTTAATTGATTAAGTGTGGCCTGTCCGCGGATTTTCATACACTGCAGGTTCACTACCAGCTCTTTTTGCATGACTCATTGAAGCAAAAACTGAAAAAATGTATTTGTTGTTCCATAGAATGCCCATATTCACAGAAATATATTTTGATCCCTAAGTTTTATATTCAGTTATTAACAGAATAGATTGTGTTATAAATATAAATGATTATGTTGTGGAAACAATGAAAGCGTGTGCGTTAAGAGAGTTCCTTGTGTTTAAGTAACTGGTCAGAATTATAAGAATTCACGAACTAGTCTTAACCACCCCCCCCCCCCCCCCCCCCCCCCCCTATTAAATAATATTAAAATTTAGGGAAATTAGGTTGCTCATAACGGCTGCCGTTCTAAATTCCCACACTTTGCCAGTTTGTGTAATTGTGTAAAATGTAACCCCCCCCCCCCCTTCCATATTTTATCAGCGCCTTGTTTGACAGTTTGGTCAGAGTTTCATGAGCCTACTGTACAAATAATTTGCATATAGAATACATTGTGCATCGGAGATGGCCACACCTTCTCCACCCACCCCAGGATGCTTTTGTCTGAATTGTGTAGTGGGCGGAGCCAGGCTGAAACAGTGAGTGCAGTTACTCTTTAAAGCTTGCATTAGAGTCCGTGAGATGTCCTTGAGTGACAGTCGGCCTTCACGCATTCCAGCTGACGGTGTGAGCCAGAGACCGCTGATTGGACGCTGCTAGGCGCCTCCCTTCCTCTGATCCCTGTGCGGGCCTGTGAGACAACTGATTGGTTGCTGCCTGGCTCCCCGCCTTCCTCTGTCTGCTCTTTGAGTTGGGGGGAACGGACGCTTGAATGCTGGCTGGGGTATCCGGCTGAGGTCTGGAAGGCCCGGCTGGCCCCGTGAGCTCTTAAGCTCGCTCAGTGCTGACCGCAGTGCATTCTGGTATAGAACCTCCGGGAGGCACCCTTCCACCGGGGGTGTTGCCACGGTCGCGGATTGTTGCCGGGGCCGGGCCGCGAGGTTCCGTGGGGCGGAGAGCCCGCTGTCCACCCTCCCCCTGCTCTTCAGCTTCGCCTCCCGTCGCCTCCTGGCCAATTTCACGAACGCCTCCTCCAGCTTAGGGTCCTGCTCCCCCTCTTCACTTCTCCGCATCTCCTCTTCCTTCTCCTTCCTCCTCCTCCTCTCCTTGGCCTTTGTCCGGAGCCACCCGTCGTAGGTCTCTCGCTGGGTTCCCCCCTTGGAGGATGCGTTTGTTTGGCTCGTGAGCGCCCCCTGCTGGTCGGAGTGGAACTCTTCCGGCTGGGCTGCGGGCTCCTCGCCAGCTCTCCTGTCCACAGGGGGCGCTGTGGACATGTCTAAGTAATCGAGGCTGAGGGAAGATCCGGGATTTTTCTCCTCGGCTTGTTCTGTCTCGTCGCCTTCCCGGGGTCCCATCTGAAGGGCCCGGCTCTGCCCCGCCCTCCTCTGGCTCCTCCCCCTCTGGGAGGCGGGCGTCTTTTTATGGCCCGCCTGCGGTGCAGGTGATGTCGCCTTTGCATCATGTGACAGGAAGTCCCTCGGGCCTTGGGTTGAGTGCCCGTGGGGGTGAGCGGTGGCGGTGGCGCCCTCTGCTGGTGTGACCGCTGCACCAGGCCGCTCGACCGCCCCGCCGCTCGGAGCTCCCGCTCGTCGATCCGGCTCCGCCCCCGTGGCCCCTCTCTGCCGAGCCCCGGCCGCCTCCCTCCTCTTCCTCTCCGCCCAGGCGCTCACCCTCCGCTCTGACTCCCTCGCCCGCTCCTCCGCCTCCCGCTCCTTCCTCCTCCTCTCCTCCCTCTCCGCCCGCCTGCGCCGCCGCGCCTCCGCCCTCTCCCCGCGAGCCAGGCGGTCCTTCGCCCGGACCCAGTCCCCCAGGGGCCCGCTCTGGCTGCTGTCCAGGCGGCTCTGGGTCTGGGCCTTTCTGGGCGGGGCCTGCGCTTCCCCCTCCCCCTCCTCGGCCCCGCCCCTCCCGGCCTCCCGCCTCTCCTTCGCTCGCGCCCTCCTCCTCCTCGGTCGCCGCGGCGAAGCGCTCCTCTCCGGCTCGGGCGGCGGCGGCGGCGGATGCGTCGCCCCCAGCAACCGGAGCCAGGCGGATTTTTCGACGGGCACGACCAGGACGCCTCCGAATCGCAGGACCCCGGCCGCTGCCGCGCTCCCCCGGAGGTGCTCGCGAAGCTTCCGCGTCCACGAATCTCCCGCCCCTCCCGTCCCGCCGCTCCTCTCCCGAAACCCGGCCCCTCCGTCTCCCTGATTGGACGCCCGAGAGCAGCCTCCTTCGTCCCGCCCCCTCGCCCCTACAGCCCAAACTTTGGGCATCTCCACGGTGATTCGCCGCCTCTGCTTCTGCTTCTCCCCGGCCCCCCCTGGCCCCCGCTCGGGCTCGGCGGGCGCCGCGGCGCCCCCCGGGTCGGCCGCCCCCGCCCCCGCGGCTCCAGCGCTCTTCCTGTGTCTGCAGTGCATTCTGGGAACCAAGCCCTGCACTGTTATCTGTGGAAAAACAGGCACAGTTTCAGCTCAAAATAAAATTTCTAATCAAATTCCATGTGCGGTTAAAGTAACTGTAAAACTAGATTCAGTTCCCATAAGGACAGTGTATTTATACATCTGACCAAAGTACATTTACCTGAAATGCAACTGTCAAAATGTCCATTTCTAGATATGGACAGAATATTATATAAATCTCCTTATGACAGTGTGTGCTGAACATCTGATTATGGAACATTAAAATGTCAGAAGATATGTTTTTTCTCCCCTCAATTCTTGGAAAAAGTAATGTTAATGATTAATGATTATTAACTGTATAATATTAACTATTTAAGATATCTGCCTGTACTAGAGCATAACTAATAAAAACATTGCTAACTGCAGAGGGGAGGGGCAGTCTGGGTTCATTAGTAAAGCATCTCAGAGTAGGATCTCAGAGCTGACCTGGGATCAGTTTTAGGGTTTGAGCTCATAATGGATGAGGTTAGGATCTGGAGAGGGGGAAACTGATCCAAGGTCAGCTCTCGCTGCTCTAATAAAAAATGGACCCCCTGGTCTGTCGCCTTTCCGTGCAGAAATGTGCTTGGCAGTGATTCGGATGTGTGCTGGTGGTTCTGCCTGACGGTGAGGCCATGTGACCTGCCGTCATGGAGACAGCACTCTTGGCGACTCAAACGCACCAAAAGAAACTTTGTGGAAACCTCTCTGCAGTATGAACTGAGCTGTTTCCCTCGATACCCCCCCCCCCACCCCCCCCCCACAGAACACAAGCTCTGTGGAGTGAACACCTTCAAACTCAGTGTTATTTCTGTCATTCTGCCTTTTTTTTTTGACATTGGTATTCACTGATCGGCTGTAGCACACAAAAGGTTCAAATCCAAACCGCCACATTCCTAGGAGCGCTCGACCGTACGCTACGCGGCTCGGGTACTCACGCAGTGGTTCTCCAGGTGGACCCAGCGCAGGTGTCCGGCTCCCTGTTCCCTCCCGCTCTTCAGTGTGTTCCCTGCAGTGTTTGGGCTCTGCTTAGCAACCAGCGTGACCCTGCGTGCTGTAAAGTGACAAGGCGACCGTGCTACGGAGGGAAAGCACGACTTTAATGAATCTCTTCCTCAAATCCTTTTCTACTTTAATCCGCAAAACCTTCTTGTCCAATAGGAAGCCTCGCGTCCGCTTAAAAGTTAATGTTGTATGACAATGCGTTATCGCATTAGGATATTTCGAATTACAAGCCGGAGTAGGGGGACTGCAGTTTTTATTACAAGTCTTTATGTGTTGTTCTCTGTGGGTCACTGTATAACCGCACTGTTTAACAGCATGCTTTGCTTCTGGGTAATGCAGTTTTGCTAACTGCCATTTGACAGATCCTTTGTATTGTTTAAAATGTGACTGTGTTTTGCTGGTTGACAATGCTACGTTTCAGTGGGTGTCTTGCTAATTGCAGAGCTTCTCCAGGACCAAGGTTGGGAACCCGTGTAATAGATTGGGGGTGTAATATATCAGTGGTGGTTCTCAAACTCAATCCTGGGGGAGCGCTGCGTATGCTGGTTTTTTGTTCCAACCACAGTTGCAATCCCAGAATTTTATCAAGATGCTCATTTTTTTAATAATTGGATGCTTTTCGTGTTTTGAGGGATTGTTTGCCATCTTAAGCCGCATTGTCAAAAATAGCTTTGCCTACTGTGAAGAAAAAACGTGCCAAATTCACTTTGTGCTACATTGGGGAAACAATTAAATAAAAAGTGTTAAAAAGAAAGATTTTTTTTTTAACTGCTGAAATTAAAGACTGAGCTGAATCAATAGGCTCCTAATTGGTGAATGTTTGGACACCTGGCCACTAGAATTAACCATTTTGTTGTTAATGAAGAATTCCAAGACAAAGCAATTGGTAACGAGGCACACCTGCGTTGTGTTAAGGAAAACATTATGAAAGAACTCGTGCACGTGCGCTTAGCAACCTTAATTGAGCAAGAGATTTGCTGTAAAACCAGTGCACACACAGGGGTCCTCTGCACTGAGTCTGAGAACAGCTGTGATTGGCTGTTTCTTACACACACCTGCTGTGCTGGTCCCCCTAATAAGAAGTAAAGGTTCTGGAGGAGAACCAAAGAGTTTGTGCCTATGGAAAGCAAACTAAATTAGAATGTATTAAATGAAACATGCCGAGGTAGATTAAATGCACTCTAAATCCAATACTGAATTCATTTGTTTCGCATGAGGTGTTGGTTTTTGGTCTTTGTTAAACTGCAGTTGACCCCTTTTCAGGGGAAATGTGCTGTGGGTTATGTGAAAACATAGAGCCTGTGTGTGTGTGTATGTGCAAAAGCGTAAGTGTGTGTGTATGTGTGTGTGTGTGTGTATGTGTGTGTGTGCAACTGCGTAAGTGTGTGTGTATGTATGCGTGTGTGTGTGTATGTATGCGTATGTGCGTGTGTGTGTATGTGCAGCTGCGTAAGTGTGTGTGTGTGTGTGTATGTATGTTTGTGTGTGTGTGTATGCGTATGTGTGAGTGCTCACACATTAATGAGCGAGTGTGTGTAGATGCGTACACTCACACATGACTGAGTGAATTAAGCTAACACCACAGGAGAGGAGAACAGATAAGACGGGTAAACACTGGGCCCCTCAGTAAAAATGACAGAAACGCAGCAGTGCAAGCAGGAGAGCCTGTGAAAATGCCCTTCCCATCAGCCCCCCAGCTGGACAGCGTTCCTCAAACGTTCATCAAACATTCATAGAGCGCACGGGACCTGCCCATGCATTGTTTATGTCAGCGTATTCGTACATTTCATAATTTAAACTGTGTTTTACTGTGATGGGGGAGACCGCACTGGGAACTTCAGTTTCTCTCAGACTCAATGAGCAGGGCAGCAGTACCTACCTTTCTCCACTAGATGGTGTAACCTTCAGCAAATCGATTTGTAGCTCCTGAAGAATCCCCCCTCTCAGTTCTTGCTTTGTCTAGCATTGTTTTAATGGGGCACCACTGGCGGGGGACAGATCCCCCTGCAACACAGAGAAATGTTGCTTTTTGCCTCCTCTCATAATCGATTAATCCCTGAGTCAAATGACTTTGGGGGGCCGAGGCCAGTCTTGCTGCCCTTGTTGACGAACGCTCGGGTCAGGACGCCCGTCCACGGCTGCCCGGCCGCGTCTGCCTCTCCCCTTCGGCCCCACGCCGCCATTTTCTCCCCCCCCCCTCAGGACCTCGCGTGGCGGGAGGGATGCTTTCTTTCATTAAGGAACAAGGAGGCAAGAGACGCTGCCAGCAAACCACTTTCCTCCCAAAGTGTGATTAATCCCGCTGCTGTTTCACAGCTCGGTTTAGTATAGATTCGAGAGAGAGGTGAACGAGTTCAGGTTTGAGGCTGCAGGTTCCTTCCTGGCTTGCGCTTAGTGTGTACATTTGTGTGGACAGCCATTGCCGAATATTTTAGACTGTAAAATACAAAATGGAAGCAACATTTTCAAAATATTTGTGTAAAAATATTTTTTAAATGCTCCGCATCCATGTGTAATACCACTATGTATATGTAATAATGTCTCTTGTAGAATTGCTAAATATAATCTGTGTTTGTTTTTAATGCAGACTGGGGAATGACCAGCCCCCCCGTCACACTGTTTAAGCTGACCAACATCTGCACAATTACTCAGATACTCGAAACACCTGGCAGAGATCGGTGAATCCGCTCGGCGTCAGTCAAAGAGAGTTTTAAGGAAAGAAAAGCGAGCGGGTCATAGAATATGGAGAGCTGTGGCGTAGCCAACGAGCCCTCTGATATATATATAGATACACTATATCTATGGTAATCGGTTGGAACAAAACCAGCACATAGATAGGTTCTTCGGGACCGGAGTTGTGCAGCCCTGTTCTAGAAGCATCCCCAGCACGTGGTCTCACTCCCGTTATCTTAGATGCAGGTCCGCAGTCAGCTGTGGGAGAACGATGGCGTGCTGATGGACAGGACGCCACGTGGAGATCATCCCCCCCCCCCAGGTCAGTTTTCTCCGCCCCTCCCCGCGAAGAAATGTCACGGTGGCATTTACACGCTCGTTTACACGCTCGCCAAAAGGATCGGCCACGACACCAGGCTGTCTCCCCATAATCACGGGCTCTCTCTCTCTACAGCCGCTAAACCCAGGTAGAGGCTAGCATCTGCCCTTAAAATCCCCCCTGTCTGGATTTCGGATCGCTCTGAATCGCCCACTGTGATTAAGGAGAAGTTTTCAGGAAGCTAAGCCCTTGTCCAAATGTTTAAAAAAGAAATGGAGAGTGTCCTGCTGTATTTATGTTTGAAACTGTGAAAATATCCTCTTTTTTTTCCCGCCTTGAAGTGGCTGCTGGCTGCAGTTTGCTGGCTTGCGCCGCGTCCTCCATTCTGGCTCAAAATAGGCTGGAAGGCTCCGCAGTTTCACGGTTTCCGGAGGTTGCTGTTCTGCGGAGATTACTGCCAGACGAAGAGGTAGGTGGGGAGAGAGGGTTATTTTAGCCTTTTCTTTCTCGGAAGGATTCTTCTGCCGCGTAGAAAGCCAGCCGCTATGGCGAGGTGTGACATCACAGTTTTTTTTTTGTGGGTACCTATTTCTGGGACTATACAGAGCCCTCACACAATCTCACACGTGCGATCACACAGGCATACACAAAAACCCACTCTGTTACACACAGGCGCGCACGAGGCTGCACGCACATACCTAAGCACATGCATACACATGCAGACATCGTCAGGTACACACACTCACACACACTCGCACAGGCATTTGTGACACACATACACACACACACACACACACACACACACAGGCAGGTGTGATACACATACACACACACACACACACACACACACACAGGCAGGTGTGACACACATACGCGCACACACCGCAATATGAAGACCATCGAAGGTTACTGGCGGGGAAAGTTAGTTAGAAGTGCGTCGCTTACCAAACTTTTAACATTTCCCCATTAAGGGATGTTTTATACGTCTCTGTAGTCTGCGTAGTTTGCATTGTGTGTAACCCCTGTAGCCCAGCTGGCAAGGGCCTTTCTGCGTGGGGAGAAGCCGGGTTCGACGCGTCTCTCGCGCCTGTCCCAGCTCGGTGGAGCCCCAAAAGCTCTGGATGGTTCCCCTGCTGCTCGGCCTATCAGGGCTCAGGTCAGGTCTGGCCAGTTTTAGACTGAAGGGGCGAGTCGAGTCTGGATGGTTTCATGTCTTGTTTAATTCGAAATAAGACATTGCCTGAGGAGATGCTGTCTTATTTAAGCACACGCACACACACACACACACACACACACACAAATGCAGACACTTTTTTCCCCAGCCGAACAGTGTGAATCAGATATTGTGATTGTGGGTGATTAGTCTCTCTTCGGTGATTGATTGCTGTGTGCACTTCAGGAAAATGGCACACGGCTGCAGTCTCAGACCCAAGAGGAAGAGCTGCACTTTTCAGCGTGAAAAATCATGCAAAGTCCACATTCGGTGGCTTTCTTGGGTTAAATTTGACACACAAAGGCGAATTTAAACTTTGTTTCAGCGCATGGCTCAAATAATCTTTGCTGTAATAAAAGCTTCAGGTCCAGGTCCAGGTCCAGGTCCAGTCTCACAAGCAAAGCAAGCTCTTAGCCAATCGGAATCTAGTCTAGTCCACACAAGTGGGAGCCATCTGTCTCAAAACTGTCAAATGGAGCGGGTGAAAATTTTTTTTCTGGTCTGCTGCAATACTGCTGCCACGCGTTATTACTCAGGTAAATCCTACACTGAGGGTGATCGTCCCTAAAACCGACCCCCTCACCCCGCCCTCCCTTCACTAGGGAAGCTTTCAAAATGGACGCTGCGATATATAAGTGCGATCCGTCAGCGTTAGTGTCATCGTTCCCTCCCGCTGCTGAAATAGTTCTCCACACCTACCTCTCATATTCCAATTTTCTGTCTCACTGCGCTCTTCGCTGCCTGCAGGCTGCTGTGCTGTGATTGTTTAACTGCGTTTTCGAACCTCAGAGGACGACGGCTTGGGAACACCCAGCATGCACTGCAGCGGCTGATGTCGATCGGAGGCCACAGTGGGGTTTCAGAAAGGGCCGCAGCGACACCCCCCCCCCCCCTCCCTCCCAAACCGTACCCTGGCTTTGTTAACACCTCCCCTCCCGCTTGGCCCCGCCCCCAGGTGGCCACACGTTCGCCGCTCGGTTCTCCCATCACCCAATCATGCCCTGCCCTGCCCTGCCCTACTTGTTCCTCGCTGTCACATGGTGTGCCCCATTCCCCGCACGTTTTGATTCTGCTTGCGCGGTCTAGTGTCTTCCGACTAATTACTTGTTGTTGTTCCTGTTCTTATTTATTTATTTTTTCAAGTTTAAAAAAAGCTTTCCCTAAATAAGCACATCTTCATTAATGCATTCACAGGAAGCAAGCAGATTCCCCCCCGACATTATGATCGTAATTATTATCTGCTTGGCAGGCGCTGTTGTCCGCGGGGGGGGGGCGAGCGGGGGGGACGAGCGGGGCCTCCTCGTGTTTTCGTGGCTTTGGCGCGTCCCGTCAACGAGTCACAGGAAGTCAGTGCTGAGGACGCTGTTCCAGTGGGAGGAGCCGAGGCTGCGCTAATGCGTTTTTAGCGGCAGCACGCGCTACGCCTGGCGAGAGGAAGCGCGCTTCTCGGGCTAAGATGGCGGCCGATGCCGTTATCCAAGGTGACCTTTGGGCCTGCCAGTTTCAGCACGTGGTCCTTTCGGTGTGTTTACCGAAAACAGTTCGGTTACGGTTATGGTTGGATTTCGTTCAGAATTTGAGCCCCGCTTCAGACTTGTGTACAAATGAGTAGATTAATTTGCATGTTTGAATTATAAATCACAAACATCCCGAAAACTGTGTGTATTTGACATCAAAGTTTTACGATGTCCTTTGCACGCACTCAAATAGCCTTACATGGTGGCTTATGAATCATCTTGCTGTTTATGTAGTAAGTCATCATTTGAAGTTATGGTGGGGGGGGGGGGGCGGGAGGGCGCTTGAGTACAAAACCAAAGTTAGTATATTTCTTACGGAACACTGCTCACTTATTTGTTATTTTAAAATTTTTATTTACCCCTATTAACCCTTTGAAGAGTAGGTTTTTTGGAGTGAGTGAGAGTTCTAGAACTCCATTGCTTTCGGTTACCAGTAGCGATTGTGACATCAGCATTAGAATGTTCACTTAAGTGTATTCTAATGTCGTATTTGTGATTGAGTGCCCAGGTGTAGGACAAGCTCATTGCTGCAAGCCAAGCCACAGCCTCTTTTCACACTGCAGCTCTGCCAGTTAAGGTCGCACAGTCATCGATTCTGAGGAGGAAGCCCGTTCAGGCAGACTGTAGACACCCGATTGATCAGAAAGGCCCCAGGAGCACTTCTTCACCATTCAGGTCACTTGAGCCTCAGCTGCTGCAGGGAAGCAACTTTTCAAAGGAGCCCAATGTTTAGGAATGAGGAGAAGAAGCCAGTTCCATTATGCAGGACATGTGCTGCAAATCAGACCTGTCCCAGGCCATTGAACGGCAGACACAGACTTAGCTTCGATACGGAGACACAAACATCAGAGATAAGGTGTTCACTCCCGTTCACACGAATGAGTGCTAATCTCCAGAAGGATAAGAACATTAGTGGCCATAAAAGCAGGCGGGGCCAGCTTCGGTCAGCTTTAATAGCAAAGGCACGGACGGGAAGCCCCATCGCTCAGCTCGGAGTCTGGCCCTCACAAGGTCACGCTGAGGCGTACGCAAATATTTTATGGCATAATTATGCGTTTGATCATATATAAACTAGGTTTACGTGTGAAGCGATTGTTTCGGCGAGGTCACTGTTTAATAAGCTGCTGGGTTGGTTTAATAAGCCGCTGGGTTGGTTTAATAAGCTGCTGGGTTGGTTTAATACGCTGCTGGGTTGGTTTTTAATAAGTCACTGCATGTTGCAGTCTTTCTCCCTGTTTGTTCTCTGCTGAACAGGGCTGAACAGAACCCAGAATTTCATAATTATTTATATCCATATTTGCCATCCATTCTCCATGTGGACATGACCCATCCATTCTCTGTATAGGTGCATGACATCCATTCTCCATGTGGATATGACCCATCCATTCTCCATGTGGATATGACCCATCCATTCTCCATATAAATACACGCCATGCATTCTCCATGTGGATATGACCCATCAATTCTCTGTATAGATGCATGACATCCATTCTCCATGTGGATATCATCCATCCATTCTCCATATGGATATGACCCATCCATTCTCCATATAGATACATGCAATCCATTCTCCATGTGGATATGACCCATCCATTCTCCATATAGATACATGCAATCCATTATCCATATGGATATGACCCATCCATTCTCCATATAGATACATGCAATCCATTGTCCGTGTGGATATGACCCATCCATTCTCCATATAAATACATGCCATGCATTCTCCATGTGGATATGACCCATCCATTCTCCATATGGATATGACCCATCCATTCTCCATATAGATGCATGCAATCCATTGTCCGTGTGGATATGACCCATCCATTCTCCATATATATGCATGCCATGCATTCTCCATATGGATATGACCCATCCATTCCGCATACAGATGTGCAACGTTCATTTTCAAACTTTTGTTGCATCAGCCAGGATAGACTGGTACGTGGAGGCAGCGCGTTTCAGTAAGTCAGATACGGAGAGTCCAAGGACACGTGCACTGTTTGATTGTAGACACACCGTAGCCTGAACATGTTGAGGGGGGGGGGGGAGCAGCGCAGTGCTGTGGTTAGAGAGCCGGACTGCCAGCGGTTGCCGGGGGTTACTGGCGTACAGCTCGCCAAGACGCTTTATCGGAACGGCGGTGGCATTAATTGAGGCGTCGGCTGGTCAAGGGCATCTGCTGCGTAAATAAAGACGCCGTTGCTCAAATTGGGCGGTTAGCAGTTGCGGAAAGCCCCGGCTGGCTGTTAGCAGTTCAGTGGATAGCGGTGTCTGGCGCCGAGGCCTTTGTCCCAGTGCAAAGTGTCGGCTGGCTGTGAGGTCACCTTCTGTGAGGTCACCTTCTGTGAGGTCACCTTCTGTGATCATCTGGGGGAAGGAGGGGGAGGGGCGGAGTCTTCGGCTCGCTGGGCAGTGTTTATAATTCTCAGTCATGCGTCTGTCATATAAATGTGTAGTTTGTGAAATGCACATTACGCTTTCATAATTGAACGAAAGCTCACGGAAAATGGCATGGTTGACACATCAAGCTATTCGTGGTGTTGGCTTCTGCGATTGAAAAATATTTATAAATGCATCAAAAGTCTCTTGAAGGCCATTTCAGAGCGTGTCCGATTTAGTGAATAATTTAATAATAAAACCGACAGAAAAATGTTGCTTCTTCATTTTACTTAAGATTATCCAAAGGAAATGTTTGTATTACAGAATTATTCATAATCCCTTTAAATTCATACATCAACACTGACAAATCTTTAATTGGGTAAACATCACAGTCTGTGGAATAAACTGACCTCTCTCTTTTAGTCAGCTATGTCCCAAATGTAATCACATGTCCTGTCTTTGTCCAATCAGAGCAAAATTCCATTTAAATTTGCCATAAATATTTAGGGTGCACAATATCCTGATGTAATCTCCAATCAGTATCTAATCCAAATCACTATGTCTTAGTTTAATCATAGATTCACATATTCTAGTTTATCAAAAATAATTCCAGAAATGAGATGCAATATTTGCTTTATGCTACGCATTAACTGCACCAGTTTTTTTAAATCAATATTCATTGCCTTTGTTTTCCATTTAAAAAACAATTGCCCTGAAACAATTCAAGCAAAACCACTTTGTGTGTGTGTGTGTGTGTGTGTGTATGTGTGTGTGTGCACGTGTGTGCGTGTGTACTATATATGTATATATAGTATTGTGGTTCATTTGGCATTTAAAATGTGCTTTAGACTGTCACTGGATATATGCATCAGAAATTAAAGAGGCCTCCAGAACTGCTGAGGCATTTACTACACAGCTGTGTATGGGAATCATTGGCTCCCGACCTCACACACGCGTATCGACGCACATGTTCTCTCCTGGCCCTAGGCTCAGTGTGGATCTGTCACACTCGATCTGTTCCCTGACAAAAAGGCAAGCTGTTAATCTATATTGGGTCTCCCTGACAGTCAATTCACCCTTTAATGTGTGAGGTCACAAATAGGCGATTAGAATGTTCTTAACTGAACATTCTAATGCTGATGTCACAGTCACTGCTGGTAACTGAAAGCAGTGGAGTTCTAGAACCTTCGATAAAACATCTTTACTCTTCAAAGGGGTAAATCAAGTAAGGACCGGAAGGACACATAGTAACCAGGACATTTGACCTCTTTGTGAATGCAGTGACTTAATTAATCAGTTCAGTTGGACATATCCTTTGTTTTTCAGATCAACCCGTTTTGAATCCCGATGACAGCCAAGTGAAAGTCAAACCGCTCCACGTAGCCGACTGCATTGCATTAATAACAAATTAATTTTGTTACGTAACGGCGAATCAGACAAGGCTTCTTGCTGCCTGGAGAGCTTAGTAATATTTTATCATCCTTGCCCGTAGAATCCCATCGTGGCACCCTGTCACAGGAACGAACGTTCCAGTGGAGGTATTTTTGGTAAATCGGGGGGGGGGGGGGGGGGGTCGTTGTGGCGAGAAGGCGGGTCCTCGGGGTCTGCGATTGGGTGTTGTTACGGAAAGGCACAGAGCTCGGGGGGACGTTGGCGTGGAAACTGTGACTGGGTCCGAGCGTGTGTGTGTTACCTTTCAAAGTGGCCGTGTAATGTTCAAACACGCAAATACGCATGCGAACTGCTCCACACACGTGCCCTGTGTCTCACTCGCATACATACGTGTGCGCACGAGCACACGAGCACACACACACACACACACACACGTGCATATAACATACATGTATACATGCCCTATCGCTCTCTCTCTCTCACACACAAACATGCTCTTACCAATATTCATGCCCTATTTCCTCTCTCTATCTCTCTCTCTCTCATACACGCACACCCGCACACACACTAATACACATGCTCTCTCTTACAAATACACTCTCACATGCACACAGTCTCTCTCTCTCTATCTCTCTCTCTCACACACACTCAAACAGTTTCTCACACACTCACTCGCACACACACATGCTCTCTCTCACACTCTCACACACACAGTCTCTCTCTCTCATACACACACACACTCTCTCTCGCATACTCACACACACACACACACACACTCTCTCTCGCATACTCACTTGCGCACACACTCACACTCTCTCTCGCATACTCACTTGCACACACACACACACACTCTCTCTCTCTCTCTCTCTGTCACACACACACACACAGTCTCTCTCTCTCTCTCACACTCACACACACTCGCACACACACACTTGTCCCCAGTGGCGTTCCCGTAGTTCCCCTCTCTCACCTGACCGAGGCGCGGCGTCCGGGCCCTTATCGGGCCGCCGATAGAGGAGCTTTTATCCGCGGTTTCCCGAAAGGGCAGCGGGGTCCCTTATCAGCACGCTGACGCAGGACCGCCCCCCCCACACACCCCCCACCCTCCCCGAGGGAAAGCCTGCTTTTCCTGCCGCTCACGCAGCAAACCGCCCCGGCCCGCTGGACTTCCTGCCCCGCAGATTAGATCAGAGCCCGCCGTCCACTCCTGAGAACCTGCTGACATTTGCAGCCGAGCTGGCCGTAGCTCTTGTTAGCATTAGCGTTAGCGTTAGCGTAGCAGATGCGCTTATACACCCTACTGTTGAAATGAGACTTGAGCCAGCATGTGCACACTCACACATACGCACGCACGCACACACACATGCACACAAATACGCGCACACACACACGCACGCACACAAAAATGCTGCTCACACTCCAGCGAATAGCGCTCATGTAACGTCCATCGCATCTCTGCACCCTTGTCGCTCTCGGACGGCAGTGGAGCGTAATGACGGGCTTGTAAGTTAAAGGCTTGCAGGTTCGATTCCCAGGTTGGGGCACTGCCGTTGCACGCATGAGCCAGGAGCTTAATCTGACATGCATATATACAAAACTGGTAAAAAAGCTACCTCTGGATAAGAGAGTCCGCTAAATGCTAGTAACGTTATGTAATGTCGCGGTGCCGGACTGTTCCGGAAACACGGGTGCTCGGGCCCGGTCCGGACATCGTTACCCGCCCTGCTCTTACAGCTCCCATCCCAGCACTGAGCGTGTGCAGTGCGGGGCAGCCAGAACCCTAATGGACCCCTCAGCCCCTCCCACAGTTCAGCGGGAGTAGTCACGGTAAACATGGCTCAGGAGTTCTGCTTTAATGAATGTGTGGCACGAGGAGATTACAGTGTCTTCTCCAGTATGTCTGAATGATTTTACTCTTCGGTACTGTTCAGCATGTGTGAATGAGTTACTCTAATGTATTACTCTCAAGAATGTGACTCATTCTGGTTTGAATGAATTTTTGGGGATGATGACCTCCGATGCACTGACGGTGGTGCTCATGCTGTATATGCTGGGAGGAGAGATTTTTTGTTTTGACACTCCGTTCCCTCGCTCGTTGAAATATTGATGTTTTTTGGTAACTTTGAAGAAGAGGCCCCCCCCCCACCCCCTCCTTTCCCCGTATTGGTGCAGGATGCAAATCGGGCTCATTCATTGGCTCGGCTGCCTGCTGGAGCTCCGGAGCCTTCGACTGACTGCACGGCCTTCGATCGTCCGTACAGCCCTCAGAACGGCTTCTGGTTTCAAAAAATAAAACCAGTCAGGGTACGGTTCTCCTTTTGAAGGCGAATGTTGCCTGGAGTTACCTACCTACCTACCGGGGATACGTTCTGCCGCATAATTAATTTTAAGCTTACGCGGTGCACGCCGGGTGTGAGAAGGCTTATTTTAATTAATTAGCAGTCTCAGCTTGTAGTTCTTAAATATATATTTTTTTTAAACTGTATTCATTCAGCAGGGTGTTAATATAATGACTTACGCGCTTTTTCGCGGTGCGTTGAAACGGTTCTCCCAGGCTTTGACGCGCTCTCCCTCGGCAGTCGCGGGACCCTGTGAGAGACGCCGGCCGTCCCGCAGAAAGGGCGTCGCGTCTGCCGACGTCTGAAACGCCTCCCTCATTTATTACATTACATTACAGGCATTTAGCAGACGCTCTTATCCAGAGCGACTTACACAACTTTTTTACATAGCATTTTTACATAGTATCCATTTATACAGCTGGATATATACTGAAGCAATGCAGGTTAAGTACCTTGCTCAAGGGTACAACGGCAGTGTCCTTACCCGGGAATTGAACCTGTGACCTTTCGGTTACAAGCCCAGTTCCTTACCCACTGTGCTACACTCCGTCCTACAGAAGAGGATGGCGAGTTTTTTAGCGCGGACATAACCGCGATAACGACGAGGTGTATGTACGTACGCATGCGTTAGCGTGAGCAACGATTGGGGGCGAAGAACCGAGCTCCGCCCCCGGGCAACGGTTTCGTTTTTTTTTTTTTTCCATGTCGACTCCCGCGGCGGCCGACAATATTTTCCCGCCGAAACGGAGGCCGGCGTCCCGTGCCGCGGCGTACCGTACGGCTGTCCGTCCGCGTTCCTCCCGGATCCACGGGCGGGGCGGCGTTGCGGCGGCGGCGGCGAGATAAACCTCACAAACGGGGCCTTTCAAGTCGGGGTTAAAAATTAGCTCTGGGAACACCGGCGCGCTCGGGCCTTGTGAAAATTAACGAACGGACCGGCGCGGGGGCTACTCCTCCTCCTCTTCCTCGCCGTCCGCCCGCCCGCCCGCTACGGCGGGTTTTTCCCCGCGCGTATCCACGGCGATAACCCGGAGCCCAAAGCGAGCGCGCGGGGTCTCCGCGCCAGCGAATTCTTTTCACGAGCCCCCCCCCCCCTTGCCTTCACCGGAGGCTTCTGGGTTCAAAAGTGCAAGGGGACAGAACGTTCAGTGTGAGGACCGGAACGCTGACGTTAGCGTTCGGCGATGACGTCGGATTGGCTGATCCGTAGGGCATAGCGCTGTTGCATCGCCTTTCTTCCTTTCTTTAACTCCCAATGTGGGAACTACAAAAAACTGCGGCGTGCATCTGGTTTCCCTTAGCAGTCCCACACAAATTGTCCAAATAATTGGAGGATAACATTTGATCGGACCCAGACACTTCCTCGGTCACGTGATCGACAGCAGTACCAGCGCAGCAGAATGCGATCTTCAGTGTGTCAGGGAGCCGTGTTCCTGGCTCCCTGAGGAACACAACGCCCCGCCCCCCCCCTCCCCTCCCGCCGTCAGGTGGGGGTCTTGGCCCGGTTGGTCCTCGTTCCCGAAGTTCACGCTCGGGATTGGGCGAGAGGTCCTGCCCCCACCCCCCTGCTCGCGTAGCTTTGGTTTGGGCCGGACGCCGTGGATACCCGGGTGTTTTCGCTCCCGACCCTGGCTGGGTTTGACCCCCGTCCTGGACGGCGTGGCGAACAGGGCCCGTTGGGGGCCCCCTACCGCTGCCCATCCGCGGGACGGACGCTGTGTTTGGGGGTTTTTTTTCTTGGCGGTCTTGACGAAAACAGGCCGATTACTCCAGCGCTACCCGACGGGCTCGACTGCGACGCACGCCAGTGTCGTGCGTTCTTCAGGTATCGAGAGAAATGAATGTTTTCAGGACGTCAAAAGTAAGATGAAGGAAAACTATTTCCTTTTTTGATGAATGAGCGTTGCGTAGCTGTGAAACCAGCTTGGCTGTTTTCACCCGGCTACACCCATTTCACATGTCAACAAGTCATCGGTTTCTACCCTCACGTGAAATATAAGGTCCATATGGAAGTTTCCATCAACAAATGAATCAGCATGAACACAGAATGTGAATGGTGTGGAGAGGACTAACTGTGTGATCTTTCATTTTGAAAATGAACTGGACTGAACTGAACGATGACAAGCAGAACAGTTAAGGTGTGGCTTTGGCATTTGTTTAGTGAGCTGTGTGTATCGTGAGTCCAGCATATGTCTCTAAATATTCTCCTTTATACTCATTTCTAGAACTTTCTGGCCATTTGGAAAGGATTTTTTTCCCCTGCTCTTGTAAGGTTCATTTTACTCTGGCTTGGCTCTAAAATTCATGGAGAGGACTTACATTATTTATATGAAGAGGTGTTGTTGCTAGCAGTGCTTCTTTGATACTGGAGGGCTGTATTATGCAACCTTAGCATTTTGAATCCATTTTATTTTTCAAGAAATCTAAAGATTAACATAACTGTTTATGTTGAGGGGCATCACCGAGGATGCTGTCTTAGGTGATGTTGCTGGGCAACAGCACTTTGGATGCTGAGTGACAGCAGCAGTAAGGATGTTGGGTGAAATCGTTGCCGGGCAACAGCACGGAGGATGCCAGGTGTGATGATGTTGCTGCGCAACATGACTGAGGATTCTGGGTGAGACGATGTTGCTGGGCAACAGGACTTTAGATGCTGGAACAGAGGATGTTGCTAAGATATGTACATGACTGCTCTGTCTGCCTGTTCTTTGAAGGATACTCAGTGATTTGTTTTTGTTTTGTTTTTTTATTAGGCTTCATGTGTTTTCGTGGACAAGGTGAGTACTTATTTGAAAACATAACTGAACTTCACTACAAAAGCACAATCCATTTAAAGTGAAAAATGTCATGTTTACCAGGTAGTAATAACCTGTTTCAGCAGTTTGCTAACAACAAACTCAGGCCCTGGGAATACAGAGAGTCGCACGGTACCCTGCCTAGTTGGGATTTACTGGTTGCCAGCACTCAGGCATTTTCTCACTTATCCCACCTTTCTGGTGATATTTGGAGTCACGCGTTTGTATTTTAAATTTAGAGCAGAAACTCTTGGAATCATTTATCTGCAAGACAAGTCGTGTGAACAAGTCACAATTCTATATTAAACTCGCCAGCTCAGGCACGTGCAGGGCCTTTTTGCTCTGTTGTGTGTGTGTGTGTGTGTGTGTGTGTGTGTGTGTGTTGCTTGTGTGTGCATTTGCAAGTGTGTAGTATGTGTGTGTACATGAGTGCGAATACGTGTATGCATGTGCGGAATGTACGTGCGTTTGTGAGTTTTTGTGTGTGTGTGTATGTTACAGTGGGTGTGTGTGTGTGGCTGTGTGTTCTAAAATGCTTTTCTGTGTGCTGACTGCATGTGTTTGTCAGTTTCTGTGTGTCTGTACGAGTGTGCTTTACGTAAGTATGCGAGTGTGCTTTATGTAAGTATGTGAGTGTGCTTTATGTAAGTATGTGAGTGTGCTTTATGCAATTATGTGAGTGTGCTTTATGCAATTACACGAGTGTGCTTTATGTAAGTGTGCGAGTCTGCTTTATATAAGTATGCGAGCGTGCTTTATATAAGTATGCCAGTGTGCTTTATGTAAGTATGCGAGCGTGCAGTAATGTCGAAATGGAGGTGGGATTGCGGAGACTTGCAGCATGCGCTGCGCTGTTTGTGACCGATGAAACATTAATGCGGCCTCTCCATCAGCAGCCCCGCACGCTCCGTCGCAGCCAGTTCCCTCAGATGAATATTTAAATCACTTCTCGCCCAGCTGGGGATCGGGGAGCTCAATCAAAAGCTGCTTTTTTATTTTTATAATCCACCTGGATGGTGCACCGAGAAACGCTCTCTCTTATGCAGATCAGCAGAGCTTGCACAGGAAGTAGAACGCGACGATCAGGCGACGGGCGGCGAGGCGTCTTCGCTGACGAGTCCAGCGCGACGACCTCATCCCCGTTTAGAGACGGACAGTTTCCAGAGAGAACGCGACTTCCGTCCCAGCCGGAGCCAATAGCGTTTGACGAAAATGTCGAGTTCATGTTAGCAGGAACAGAATCAATAGCCGTGGGTCGTCGGTACCTTTGACCTTTGGCAGGAGTTCAAAGGTCGAATGCGCTAACTGCTTTCATTGGCTGCAGTCAGGTAGTGACAACTGCTTCCACCCGGCAGGTCTTCATTTTTAAGCGCTTGCCCTCGTTTAACTTCTTCCGTCTGCCGGAATTCAAGTCACCTTACTGATCACAGCGAGCAGCATGCATGCGCAATCAAACCTGACTATAATTGGGAGCACTTCAGATCTTATTGAGCAGCAGTTTCAAAGGGGGGAAAAAGAGAAGCTCGTTTCTCTTTACGTCGAGACCTGCGTGAATTTTCCACTGCAGTGTGTGGGAAAACTTTAGCTTCCCCGATGAGATTTTCTGATGGTCCAGTATTGTAATAAGGTACTAAACTAAACTAAACTAAACTAAACTATGGGGCGACATAGCTCAGGAGGTAAGAGCGGTTGTCTGGCAGTCGGAGGGTTGCCGGTTCGATCCCCGCCCTGGGCGTGTCGAAGCGTCCCTGAGCAAGACACCTAACCCCCTAACTGCTCTGGTGAATGCGAGGCATCAATTGTAAAGCGCTTTGGATAAAAGCGCTATATAAATGCAGTCCATTTAAACAGTATATATTTTTTAAAATCTGATTATCTGAGGTTCTGTCTTACTGTAGCACAGTAACACTTTTGAATCCTGCACGGTGTTGCGTGTAAGAAAACGCTACATGCTTTCACAGTCACGTCACTTGAGACAAGCGCCTCTTCTCTGTAGATGAATAATACAGAGTTCCAGAAGGCACAGAATGTTCTAGAATTCGTCAGGTTGCCGAATTCCAACCGCCAGCAAAACCGTGGCAAAGTCAAATTACCCAGGGCTGCAATTTCATACATAACCTAAGTGCTATAAACCCGGGGATGGCGTGTGGGGTAATTACACATTCGTCTTTATTGCGTATAGTGTGAAGCTGCTCCCAGTTTGGCTTTCCGGCTTTTTCCGCGCGCAGCAAAATTCTTAGTGTAGAGTCAACTCGGGCAGCGTTTGTACAAGTCCCGCAGGGCTGTGACTCTCAAACTGGGGCCCCTGGGGGGACCCCTGTGCGCGCTGGTTTTTTTTTCTGCAGCCGGTCTCTTGCTCAATTAAGGTTTTTTGAATACGTGTGCTCAAGTTCTTTCCTAATTTTTTTTCCCTTAAGCTTATTATCGCGATGCAGGTTTGGCTCGTTGTCATTTGCTTTGTCTTTGAATTCTTCGTTATCTTCCAGTTTTCTAGGCCAGGTGTCCACACTTTCACCAGGTACGAGCCTACTGGTTCACCTCAATCATTAATTTGATTTTTTAAAGCTTCTTTTTATGAAATTGTTTGTAACATAGCACGATAAGCGCAAGGTGAATACGGTACTTTTATTCCTCATGATATCTACATTACATTACAGGCATTTAGCAGACGCTCTTATCCAGAACGACGTACAACAAGTGCATTAGTTCAAGGTGCAGAGGTGCAAAAGAAACACTAGAGTGAAGTAATATACCCAGGGAATATACCTATATCTATAGGTATTTCTGACATAATGTGGTCTAAGATGGTAAATAATTCCTCAAATCCTGGAAAGTGTCTAATTGAAAATGACAGCTTGTTAAAACTTTTGGGATTGCGGGTGTGGATGAAGTGAAAACCAGGCTTTGGGGTCCCTAGGGGCCCAGCTAGAGAACCACTGCAGGAGGGATTGTACTGTGTTGGCATTAGAAATAGTGTATCATTGCCGTGCATGGGCGAGGTGCTTTTAAATTAAGAGTACATTTCCAGTGGAAGTACAAATATGAAAATTGTCTTGTTAAAGTCAAAAGTCAAAAGTCAAATATGGGCTGCTTATATTTAGAAATAGGCTACTGAGATTTCTGCAGCAGAACAGAGGCTGTTTTCTGTGTGCCAGTGTGCCATTGCCCAGAGGCTTGTATTGGAATGGGCTCACTTAGTAGATGTAAGTGAAATCAACTGAATTTAAAACACACTATATTATTTATTCGCTTAGCCGATGTCCTCAACCAGGACAACCTACACGACCGACACTTTATGTATCATAAATTTATGAATCTGGGTATATTCCCTGAAGCAGATCAGGTTAAGTGAATTTAAAAGCCATGCCATGACTGTGCCTCACTCAGGAATCAACCCGGCGACCTCTCTTGCACGTAAAGCAAAATTTTAATATTCAGAAGATGGATTAGTTTAGACAGAACTGACGATTGTGAACACATAAATATGTAAACTTCTCTATACTGCTTTACGACGTTGACAGAAGAAATGCCTTTATTCAAAATGCACCTTTTTCCGATTCCCTGGAACGTGTACCGGCATTCTGAATAGCCTAAAGCGGAAGTCAAATGATATGTTTTAAAAAATACTTTCAAAACACGTATGCATCTTTAACAGTAGTTTTTATTGACCACAATGTATCCTCTTTTTTGTTATTATTTTTTTTAATACCAGATTCAGTTGCCTTTTTCCTGGGAAACTATCAGGCTGGGTGGCGACAGTTCTTAAATAGGCTAACCAATGCATTACTCAGATATCCGCGTGTGTAGTTGAATAATCTGACAGTCTGTTGTACAGCGGTGATGCAGCTGCATTGCATGCCACATCTCCTTGCAGTATATACCTGTACGAACACATCAGAGGAGGAGATTACTACTAAGTGTCACTGCTAATGGCAGAACATACAGTTTCCCCCTCCCTCTGTCGTTTCTGGATTTATAGTTCTGTCTAGTGAGCAGCAGGATTTATTGCCGTTTCTCCTCATTTAAAAAGATCCGAAAAAACAATGACCGGACAGCGCGCAGCTACGTAGAGAAAGTGAACGTGAATGACGCTCGTATATTGTCAAGAAGAAAGCGCGCTTGAATGGATGGGATAAACGTGAACGGCGAGGAGGGAATTAAGACTGAGAGAAACGCTGGGATCCCGCGCAGGACAAAGGAGAGCGCAGTGAAGAACTGCGATGGCCTAGATTTGTAAAACCTCAGAAGCTGGTCTGTCATTCTGCCGCACTGGATTCCGTTTAAGACGCTAGATTTATTATTTTATTTTTTGTGTGTATTTGAATGCCGAGTGCCTTGGGTAAGCCTATAGTATCAGATGTTCGCAACTTCGCGCAAAAATGCATCAATGGAACACACTCGAAAACGTAATCCTTTACGTTTTTAAAATAAAAATAATTGAAAACAGTGACTGTTTTGAGAGGTTTGGCATGTTTTGTTTCTCGATGGTTGTTTATCCAGAGCATTGACTGAGCCATGGCTATTTAACCCCGCGGTTAAATGAGTAAATATACTTTTATGTTCTCGCAACAATGTTAACTCTTTGAATTATGGCGATGACCGCGGAATCTGGTGGTAGCTGCGGCGCATCCCGTAAAAGCGACGGGAAAAGCCCCGGGGCCCCAGACCGCAATGGTAACGCGAAAACTTGCATCGCGTCTTTGTCTCAGCGTCCGGACTACAGAGCGTTGCCGAGACTGGCGCTGGACAAAATACGGAGTTCTGAGAGACTTTCGTCTGCAGTCTTCGTGGGGTCGCTTTCGGTCTTTCTCGCCCTGGTGGTTAAATTCGTGAACTGGGGATGCGAGCGCAGCGGCAGAAGCAATAGCAGACAGACCGGGTCTCCCGTCATTTTCACGTCCAGCTGCGCGGGGGAGCTATTGCTAACTTGGTGGCATCTGCTTTCCACAATCGTCACCCTCCTTTGTGCCTTCTTCTGGGTCGGCTTGCATCTGATCCGCTGCGGAGTCCTGGTCCAAACATTCCTTTTTCTTTTGACCGCGTGCCAGCTGGGCGAAGCGGCGGCGCAGTCGCTCGTGCACGGGGCGGAGGGGCAGTTGCTCTCGTTCACTTCGACCGTGGTGGTGCTCGCGTGCCTGGCGAGCGGCGCACTGATGGTGGCGAAGCTCGAGCACGGGATCTCCATCATCGTCTTCATCAGCGTCGTCCGGACGGTCTCCATAATTTCGCTGAGCAAAGTACGGGCCAGCTGGAGACCGTACTTGGCGTACGTCGTCGGGGTGCTCGGCGTCTTGTTAGCGAGGTATGCCGACAAGCTGCTGCCGAGCCAAGGGGTACAGAGGGAGGGCTGTACCTCCGTGACCGGGGCAAAGGAAGATATCCCGGTTTTTAAAAGGCGAAGGAGGTCCAGCTCCGTGATATCGTCGGAAATGGGACACGGTCAGTCTAACAGCAAGTCGCGCCGGCGCACCTCCCTCCCGTGCATACAGAGGGACCAGGTGAGTTTATTTTTCTGTCCCGTTTACGGTTAAGATGTCCGACCGTGGTTGGAATTGACATTTCGAGATTTCCCGGACTGTGTAAATTTTGGGGTTGCCCGAAATGAGCGGCCTCACCAAAAAAATATGTGCCTGGAGAAGTGTTCATTTCAAATTGGGTTATTGTTGGGTTTTGCTATTAGTCTTGCAATAGCAATTAATCTAGGTCGAATGTAGACTATGCTTTACAAATTATTAGGTTATATCGGTATAATGTGGTGTTGGATGTTAACGTAGAGATTATTTAAAAGGCTTGAAGTGTAGAAACACTACAGCCTACATGAATTTTGATCATGGTGTTCATATCGGTTTGCTGAGGTGTATTCGTCCGTTTCAAGCTTTCAGTATGAACCTTGCTGAACGAATGGTCTGTCATTGGATTAATTCATTTTGTGCAAATAGTTCATACTTGATTTTTCGTGTCTCGATTGGAACGTCTGCATTGGCGGTTCGGCGTGTTGTGTTAAAATGTGACCGCATGCATGCTTAACGCGACTGTATTGCGCAAACACAGAAATGCGAGCCTGTGTGTGTGATGCCAAATGTATTCATTTTTATGGTGTGCGCTATTCATCTATTAGCACTTCAAAACAGGGTTCCCCGCTGTGTCGGAGATGATGACGTAGTTCTCGTCACCTCTTGAGAGGTGGCCCAGGTATAGGTCGTGGAATGTTTTGGTGCACCTCAGATGGCTGGAGGCCGTGAATTTAAATGTTGACATTGAAGTTGTTAAGAATAGTCCTTTCCTCGTTTGATAAAACCAGACAGATATGCGTGTTGCATTATCTATTTATTATATTAGTATTATTATTAAGGGCTCCCAATTATGCGCTTATACATGCAAAAGGCACATTTTATTTTGAAAAGAGTGTTTTCAGAGCCCGCTGGGCTATGGAGCCAGTGGCCATGGGATATCCTTCTGTATTCGCCCCCCTTTCCCTGAAAGCAAAGGCAATTCGCCACATGGTTTTACCCCCGAAAACGGAAAGCCCAACCAGATTTATTAGATTTTAAATGGAGTGGAGACTATGCGCGGTTTCCATTTTCAACCGTGCCAATGTGTAAAGCCTTTATGTAACGAGTGAAAATCAGCTTGAACTGTGGATTTGTATTTCTGGTGTAGTGCGTGGACTTTTTTTTCCACCGTATTTACATTTAACCTGGTATGCATGAGCCTCCAACGTAAATAGGCCCATGTTGGGTATGTGAAACCCTTGTTTTTCCTGAGGTAATTATATTTTAATAGACGATTTGATCCCTATATTCAATTATTTTATAAGCACATAGTCTACTTGCTTTGTTTTTTCTGCGATAACAATTTTCATATTTATATGGAGTTCTGGACTGTTTAGGAAGTAAATAGCGAGCACTCGCACATGTTCTGTTTCTATGAAGAAATTGTCTTGACTCGGTTACTGGGCAAAATGACCGTGGTCACTGGCAAGTCTATCCATGTAGATTTATCGCTTCCCCTCGCGAAAGCAGTCGCCACAGTGACCGGTTGAACAGAATACTCATTTGCTGCTGGATCAAAGCTTTCATTGTGATTTCCGTGTGCGTAAAAGACTCGGGGCTCGCGGTGTCTGCTTGGCTGTTTAAAACGCCGTCGTATTTTAGGCTTGGTAAATGAAGTGAACACCTGTATTTAATCCCTAGTTTTCTCTCACTTTCTCTAACCCGAGCATACGTTTGGTTCAAAATACGATTGCCATTTGCGCTTTGCCCGTCATATCTGTCCACGGGTCCATTCAAATACGCGTACGTTTGCGTGGTTGAGCTCACGTTGATCAGGTATGTTCCACAATCCCTTGGAAAGTTATGATAGAGAACTGGATGGATCAACATATGGCGACTGTCACATTCTCTGGTTGAGGATACAAATATTTATATGCAGCATATTTGTGTGAAACAAACCACAGTCTGTTAAGATGTACACGTCAGCCAACATTTTGAAGACTGACAGTATGTCAGACTGTACTGAAAAGTACAGTATTGTGAACCAGAACTATAAGAACTTGAAAGTACGCATATTGTCGTTGGCCCGTGCAATTTTTCTTCCATCTGGAGTGAGTGAACCATGGCGATCATTGGCAGTCTGTTTCCATTCTGCTGCATCTGCCAAACATTCTTCCGAACATGCTCCCTCTACTGGCAGAAATGTACAGTTACATACGGTGGGAAAAACGCGTCTACCCCATTCATAAATTTGTAACATTACCCATTTGGATCATAACGTCGGTCATGTACATGTCACGAAGGTGTATGTGTTCCTGAATGTCACGGAGAAGGTTGCGCGTTTCCAAATGTCACAGAAATGGGTGCGGGCGGCTGGAATGTTGCCAAATGGGACTGTATTCAAAATGTTAAGCTGGGGGGGGGGGGGGTGTTGTGCACTAGGATATCAGACAGGGGTGCCTGTTCTGAAATCTCACGGAGAGAGGCTTTTGTCCCAAAATGTCACTCCGAGAGGAATGTGTGTTTCCGGAATGTTCCCAAGAGGGGTGCGCGCTCAGGAATGTCACGGAAAGGTCTGTGTGTTTAGGATTTTTAAGGGAGAGGGTCACTTTCCGGAATGTGTTTTCCAGTGTTTTGCAGAGAAGTTTCTGAGGTTTTCTGTCAGTGAGGCACAGCTTTAATAACACTCTAATCCATACACATTTTTTGTGAACGGTAGAGGCCCTGTGTACCACCCTAGGTTTTAAAAAAAAAAGCAGACTAGCGTTCATATCCAACGGCCATATCCCCCAAGCCCTCTTTGTACCACTGATCTCCAGCTGATTTTTAGTTTTGAACACAGTACGTTATTGCAAAGTGAGGAAATTGACTTGTGAAGCGCAGCTTTTGCAATCCACAATTTTTTTCCATTTCTGTGTACTAGCCCAAGACGTACAGTAAATGTATAAGAGATTCACAGAAACGCGGTGGATTCTCCAAAGAAGTCAAAGCGGACTTAGCATTCGACGGAATTAGCGTCGGTTTAGCTGCGTCAGAAAGAGATGTGCAGCGGCTAGCGCAAAACCGCGTCCGCCGATAAGCCGCGAGCAGAAATTGGCAGTTCCTCCCCAAACACACTGCGCCTGACCCAGTTTCGAGATAAAACGATCACCCTTCTGTTCATTGACGTCAGCCAGCTGAGGAAACGGGAAGGTCTTGCGCTGTGCGAGGGGGGGAACGAAAACACGGCAGCAGCCCGCTGGATAATTAGCGCCATTTCGGGTTCCGCGTGCGTTCCCTTTTGCCGAAATGCGATTGGCTGTTACGCCCCGTGCTTCGGAGAGGTCCGTTCGTAACCAGCTCCGATGTTCAAAAATGATTTCTGCATTTGCGGATGTCATAATACAGAGGTACGGGAGCAGATGAAAATCAGTTCTTCTTTGAGGGACTCCAGTGGTTCCATTTTCAGTCATATGTGCTATTATAATAAGTCTTATTTGTTATTTGGCGAATTCTCTTTTTTTATTACTGCACAAAGTGCTATCATGACAAGTTATATAAGAGTCAGATCTAAGGAGAAACAGGAAAGAATGCATGTAGCAGGCAGTCAGTAACAGTAAAGATGTAAAGAACGATATTGAAACGTAGGCCAGCTAGCTCTTTGAACCGGATAAATGTACATCTTACATAAGCGCGCAAATGTATGACATCATTCCGCCTCGCAGATCATGCCAGGTTGCATCAGTCTCTCTTACTTGATGTGATGCGTCGTCACTTGTGTTCAAGCTGTTTTGCGTTCCAGAGAACAGAATGGCGGCTTTGGTCAGTTCAGGATATCGCCATTCACGCTCGGGCTTCTGGGATATCCCTGGGAGAAGGAGGTTACATGAAAGCAAATATGAGCAGAGCAACATGCAGTATGCTGCCAGTCACTCATTGACAAATTGTTGTTTTTCTCAGTTTGTTTTATTAAATTCTTTTTTAAAAGCGCTTTTCCTACTTTTTATTCCGCACTTGTATTCATCAACACTCAATTCAGTGACCTCCGTCATCGATCTTCCTCCAAAGTGCGTGATGTCACTCGTCGCGTCGTACAAAAACTGCGGTTAGCGAGTCGAACTTGCACGAACGTGAGCCGGAGGAAGACGCCCCACGTGCGTCTGAAAAGGCAGGCTGCGAGTCCCCCGGTCGACCAGCGGGGGGCGATGTTTTCCCCGGGCTGACTGACTCCCCCTGACCCTGAGCGACCCTAGGGCCGATTGCGCCTCGACTCCAGGCAGTGGGACCCAGCAGCCTCCGGATCAGACCCTTTCCATTGGTCAATGATTGACAGCTTGCTATAGCTCCACCCATTATGGCCATTCATGTAACGCCCCCCTCTCTCCCCCCCCCCCTGCCGTTCCAGCTTTGAGACCGAGAGCTTTCATATGAGGGAATGTCTACATCCGGCTCAGAATGTGTCTGAGCTTGACTTTTAAAACCCTGAAATGTAAGGTCCCTTAAAGCCTTTGTGTGATGCTTGACTGAGTCTTCCTCGGTGCAGGGAGGAGGTTTTCTCTTTATTTCGTCATGCCGCGTTCCTCTGCTTAACGACTCTGTACCCCCCGTACTCTGTGGGCCCTCTTAGCTAGACAGGAACTGGAGACAGCTCGGCTTCAAGGGACAGTGTGTTCAGCCTAATGCCTCGTGACTGTGTTCAGGGTAGGCTGTGTTTTGTAAGAGCGTTTTCGCGTCCTGTCGCTAACCTTGCCTTCGGCCTCCATCACCGGATGCTTCCGGAAAGGACGTTTTTATTCGATGTTGGTCTGCGGGTGGGAGGAGCCGGCAGTCAGTAGGCGGAGTCATCTCTGGGGGTTAGGCTGAGTGACGGCTCCGCCCCCTCCCCTCGACCGAAGAATGACTCCCCCACTGAGTACGGGAGAGGGCTGCAACCTGCCGTTTCCATACCGACACCGGCGCAAATATTATCCCAGCTTGAAGCGGGCATTATTGTCCAACAACAACAACAAAAGGTCTTTGAAAACTATTGTGGCGACTTCCTTTGAAGCAAAGTAAATCACCGCTCGCTCATTTGAAAATATTTTTCGTAACTTAATTTTGAGATACTGTTTTTGTTTTTGTTTAAGGCCGCTACGTTCAGAGGGTCCGTTGTTGCTGAGCGAGCGCTCGCACACGTCCCTGGCGTTCGGGAGGGATTCCGGCTGTCGCACCCTCGCAGTGGCTGTTAGTTGTTTGAGTGGGAGCCGTCGCGTGGGATGCGATTTTTGGGACGAGGCCGAGCCTGCGGTTTTCGGGACGGGCGCAGCGAGAGACTCGGAGCCCCTGCCTGAGTGGAAACAGCCGCCGCTGTCAGAGCGGTCGTTAGCCGCTGGCTGCTTCACCCTCACGGTTTGTTTTTTTTTTTTTTTTTCATATTTGTTTTGCTGCTCCGACCGACCAGCAGGGGGCGCTGGTGCCGGTTGTGAGCCTCACCCGGCCCTGGCACAGTTCCAGACTTGATACCAGAGTGTGGGGCCCGGCCATGTATTATTAGAGTCTTAACGGGATGCGCCACCCAGCAGCCACGTGCTGTTTTGAGTTTTTAATTACTTTCTTTGCCGCGGCTATTGAAAGACAATATGTTGTTAAGATATTGTGACACTTCACTATATGTGGGCACAAAACACGCAAAGTGTTGCCACTTTTAGATTTTGCAATGTATTACACTCCTGCAGCTCTCTCTATGGGCCTCAGGCCACAGGCTGGGCTTGGAGCTCTCTCTATGGGCTTCAGGTCACAGGCTGGGCCTGGAGCTCTCTCTATGGGCTTCAGGTCACAGGCTGGGCCTGGAGCTCTCTCTATGGGCCTCAGGCCACAGGCTGGGCTTGGAGCTCTCTCTGTGGGTCTCTGGCTGCAAGCTGGGGCTGCAGCTCTCTCTATGGGCTTCAGGCCACAGGCTGGGCTTGGAGCTCTCTCTGTGGGCTTCAGGCCACAGGCTGGGCTTGGAGCTCTCTCTATGGGCTTCAGGTCACAGGCTGGGCTTGGAGCTCTCTCTGTGGGCTTCAGGTCACAGGCTGGGCCTGGAGCTCTTTCTATGGGTCTCTGGCTGCAAGCTGGGTCTGGAACTCTCTCTGTAGGCCTCAGGCCCCTCAGGCTGGCGGTACTGCAGCTGCCAAGCACACAAACGTCAGCACCGGGCTTAGACCAAATACCAAACCCCTTAATCCCGGCCTAAAATAAGGGGGGCCCTTAGCCTAAACGAAGTCTGAGATCGTTGATGTTCAGCGCCCATCACGCTCAGGCTCGGGTTCCACCCCACAGCCAGCTCTGCATTTAACCCTTTGAAGAGTAGGATTTTTGCAATGTTATTTTTCAAAGCGTTCTAGAACTCCGTTGCTTTTGATTACCAGTAGCGATTGTGACATCAGCATTAGAACTTTCCGTTAAGAACACTGTGAGCACATATTTGTGACCTCACACCTTAAGGGGGTTATAGGAGCAATTGGTCGGGGATTTGATTTGCTGGCTTGAAGCGCTCTGGGAGAACAAAGAGGCGAGCTGTGGCTCTCCGGTATCGGCTCAGGACCGCAAGCTGAACCCAAGGTTTTTTTGGACCGAGCGTCCCACGCCACCGCCGCGGGGGGATCGGGGGGATCGGGGGGGGGGGGGGGGGGGGGGCGTTTCGGCTGCGGCGGCCCCGCCCTCGTTCCAGGGGAGAGCGAACGCCGCTCGGTGACAGGCGGCCACGCAGTCCAGACTCCTGACCATTTCAATAAATGTTGTTTTTAAAAACGGGACGTAACTATGAAGCGGGGGAGAAGTATGTCTCAATAACCAAAAACATGCGCGTGCACACACACACACACAGAAACAAACACACACACACACACAGAAACAAACACACACACACACACACACAGAAACAAACACACACACACACACACACAGAAACAAACACACACACGCACACACAGAAACAAACACACACACACACACACAGAAACAAACACACACACACAGAAACACACTCACACACACACAGAAACAAACACACACACACACACACACCCACACAGAAACAAACACACACAAACACAGAAACAAACACACACAGAAACAAACACACACACACACACACACACACAGAAACAAACACACACACACACACACACAGAAACACACTCACACACACACACAGAAACAAACACACACACACACAGAAACAAACACACACACACACACACACACACACAGAAACAAACACACACATACAGAAACAAACACACACACACACACACACACAGAAACAAACACACACACACACACACACACACACACACACACAGAAACAAACACACACATACAGAAACAAACACACACACACACACACACACACAGAAACAAACACACACACACACACAGAAACAAACACACACACACACACACACACACACAGAAACACACACACACACACACAAACAAACACACAAATACAGAAACAAACACACACACACAAACACTGCTTCAGCGGGCCGAGCGTGCTGAGGGTCAGGCGGGTCGGCCGACTCGTTCACCGGGCGACGCGACCCAGGCTTCCCCGGCCGCGATTTCCACGACATTGCTGGAACGTTTTAGCAGTGACCTCACTTCCTCTCAGATGGAGGAGGGGGGGGGGGGGGGGGGGAGAGCACTCTTCACAGAGGCTCAAATGCATTTACCGGGTAGGAAAGGTCAGTTGAATCTTGAGCTTTCTTAAAATATTAGATCCATCCTTGAGACAGACAGACAGAGAGACAGAGGCAGAGAGTGTGTGTGTGTGTGTGAGAGAGAGAGGTACATCTTGAGAGTTGGCGAGAGATGGGGTGTTTTGAATATGTGCACCAGATGCATTGGGCCAAGCAAACCGCAGTTGTGCTCGTGTAAAAGCCTTGCATTTGTTTTCATGCGGTGTACCGAAGGTCAGGCAAACACTTCTATCTGTAACAAAGAAATAAACTGCATGAGGACCCGCTCTCACCAGTGACCTCAAGTTCAAACGCATCCCAGTCCACACTTTCTCTGTCCAGTGTGAGTGGTGCTGTTGACTGTACTGTTCTGTTGGGCTGTGCTGTGCTGTGCTGTTCTGTTAGGCTGTGCTGTGTTGTGTTTTGATGTTGGGCTGTGCTGTTCTGGACTGCATTGTGCTGAGCTGTGCTGTTCTTTGCTGTTGGGCTGTGCTGTGCTGTTCTTTGCTGTTGGGCTGTGCTGTGTTGTGATGTAGGGCTGTGCTGTACTGCTGTGCTGTGCTGTGATGTTGGGCTGTGCTGTACTGTGCTGTGCTGTTGGGCTGTGCTGTGCTGGCCTGCATTGTGCTGAGCTGTGCTGTTCTTTGCTGTTGGGCTGTGCTGTGCTGTTCTTTGCTGTTGGGCTGTGCTGTGTTGTGATGTAGGGCTGTGCTGTACTGCTGTGCTGTGCTGTGATGTTGGGCTGTGCTGTACTGTGCTGTGCTGTTGGGCTGTGCTGTGCTGGCCTGCATTGTGCTGAGCTGTGCTCTTCTGTTGGGCTGTGCAGTACTGTGTTGTGATGTTGGGCTGTGCAGTACTGTGTTGTGATGTTGGGCTGTGCAGTACTGTGTTGTGATGTTGGGCTGTGCTGTTAGGCTGTGCTGTTGGGCTGTGCTGACTTTCTCTGGTATCTCTTTTCTTGTACATTTCATTATTTAGCCCATAATTATTCTTATATAAGGCTGACAGTGGTTTCAATTGTTTTTCAGTCCTCACGTCCTGAAAAGGCAGACATCTTAGCTTTCATTTGACAAATCTGATGCGACACCGCGGTTTCGAAATTTAGGCCACCGTGTTCTCTGTTGCGTGGCTTCGCCTCGAAGATTACTGCCTTTCGCCTCCAGCGCTTTCGACGTTTTAAACGCGGAGTGCGTCTGAGCCTTTCCATGTGTGTTCTGGCTCTGCGATCGTCAGCGTCGGGCTGTTGTCATTTCTGCGTGTTTGGTGCAGGACTCTGAGTCCGTGTTGCTCAAGGTTCCCGTAACAGCCACGCACGGAGCATCCGCTCCAGAGATCTCTCCGATATCTTTCTGTTTTGGCAAAAAACCCTTATTCATATGTTAAATGAATTCCGTTGCGTTACTGGCCTTGAGCAGATGCTGTTATCCGGAGCGACTGACACAGCTCATTTACATACATTTACGCAGCTGGGTGTGTACAGGCAATGCAGGTTAGGTACCTAGCTCAAGGGTACAACGGCAGTGTCCTACCTATCGAACTCAGCCCCGCCCAGGTGTGAAACTGCTGATTGTCGATTCTGTGGGGGGATTGGGGGGGGACGCAGGGTGCACACCGGATCGGGGCACCGTGGGGTACCAACCACGCAGCTGTCCCCCACAGTACAGTTCTTTGTAAATAAAGGTGGATGTAAGTGTGGGTCTGAGTGTAAGTAAGTGCGGTTCCGTATAAAGGAAGCTGTAGGTAAGTGTGCAGTTGTGTGTCGATGAAGATGTTGGTAAGTGCGGTAAGTGCAGTTCTGTATAAAGGAAGCTGTAGGTAAGTGCTGTTCCATCCAAATGAAGTTGTAGGTAAGTGCAGTTCAGTGTAAATAAAGGTGTAGGTAAGTGAAGTTCTGTGTAAAGGAAGCTGTTCTTAAGTGCAGTTCTGTATAAAGGAAGCTGTAGGTAAGTGCTGTTCCATCCAAATGAAGTTGTAGGTAAGTGTAGTTCTGTATAAAGGAAGCTGTTCTTAAGTGCAGTTGTGTGCGCGGTGCTGTTTGGAGTAGCAGAGGATGGCTGTAAATAGGGCCCAGACCGTATGGCGAGCGCTCTCAGCCCTGCTGAATTCCTGGGTGCGCGCGGAAGGCAGGCCTGTTTGACGGGCCATCGCAGCGGGATTGTAAATATTTAGCGGACGGGACGGACTGTCTCTAAAGTGCGCCCCCCCCCGACCCCCTTCCCGCTGTCATCACACACACGAGCGCACGCCAAAACACAGAGTGGCCCCCGCTGACACGTCCATGCGTCTTACCCCTACAGGCGTCCCGGGCCGTGTGCTCACAGAGCGCCGGTCCTATCAGCAGTGAGGTGCTGCAGTAACCACGGGAACCCTGTCTGAGTCTATTATGTCAGTGCCATTCGCTGTGAATTAAGTGGCCTCGTACGCAGGGTTAGCATTGTAATGCTTGGCTTTCATTGGAAGAGGCCGGTGTCAGTCAAGGTTATTTCCCAGGGCTTTCGCGTCTTTCATCCAATCAGGCCTTCTTGGGTTACTTTTGATTGCTTTTACAGTCTATGCTTTATGAATTGCTAAACATCTCCGGGTTCGCGCTCGTATTTGCCATATTGCGTCGCATGCGTACGGCGATTTATATTCCGTGCGTTTGTGACCATTTCATTTTGGCTCTCTTCCAGCGTTTGTTGAAAATAAATTGGCCGGTGTCGTTCGAGATTACGCCGTGAAGCGTGTCGTGTTTATGGATTGTTTTTTGTTCCGTAAGCGACGTCTCTAAATCACTGGGAGCCGAGCGAGAGCTTCATTTGTTCTGTCTAAAAAAAAAATAGCAGCTGAATAAAGGTCCGTGCAGCCGTTGGTAGGCCTACATGCTTCTTGTTTGAGTTTAGATAAGAATAAAGGAAGTTTATGGCATCTGACACTGAGCAAGTGTAGGAACTGGAGTAGCACAGTGGCAAGGCGCAAGTCTCGTGTGACAAATGGGATTGGAGTCGCCACTCGGTGTTCTGATGGGAGTTACAGAGAGGGGCCAATGTTCTGCCGCTCTGGGCTCTGTTCAGATTTTGGGTTCAGGAGAACACTGCTCCCTGGAGTGGACACGGTGAAACCGTTCTGCCGGGAGCTCCCTCCCTCCCTCCCTCCCTCCCTCTCTCCCTCGCTCCCTCTCTCACTCCCTCTCTACTTCCCTTTCTGTCTCCCTCCCTCGCTCCTGCCTTTATTGGATGTCCCGTCAGCAGTAAAAACACACGGCGAATTAAACAGCCTCTTTATTGTTTATCTGGGAGACGGATTGGGGGGGGGGGGGGGGGGGGGGGTGCTGATATGGTTCCAGGAATGTGACGTCCGGCCAGGCCATTAAGAGTGCGTGTGTGTGTGTGTGTGTGTGTCTGCGAGTGTGTGAGAGTGAGCGTGCATGTATGTAGACACACACGCACAGACACACACGCGCGCACACACACTTTCAGCTGTTCCAGGCTCAATTCATTAGCAGAGCTGCTTGTGTTGCTGTATGACGGGCTCTAATGTGTGTGAGAGAGAGTGTGTGTGTGTGTGTGTCTGCATGTGCATGAGAGTGCGTGTGTGTGTATGTGTGCCAGAGAGAGTGGGTGTGTATGTGTGTGTGTGTGTGTGTGTGTGTGTGTGTGAGAGAGATGCTGCATATGGCGGTCAGATAAGCAGTTGGATATGAAAGCGCCTATCGATTGCTCTATGAACCGCTCGTCACCTGCGTTTGCGAGCCCAGGCTCTTCAGGCCGCCTGCGTGCCTTTGTCGGATTTTCCAAAATGGCGCATCCTTCGCCGTCAAAGACAAAACAGTATCTGGACTGCGACGCAAACAAGATCAAAGGCCGTCGATTACGTTCACGTTTCGCGTTCCCGTTCCCTGTGAGACTCGCGGCCGACCGAATTTGTGTCCCATGTTGTGTTTTATTTATTTATTTATTTTTTAAAGCTTTGGATACCTTTGCTCCGCGCTGCCTGTGACCGAGGAGGCGTGTCTCTCCCGTGGGAGTCAGCTTAGCGGCGCCGGCGTGTTAACGACTGTTTACGGCGGCGACGCTGTCGAAAGGTTGTCATGAGGAAGTGGCTGGATGTGATGGATTTCACCTCGGGTGGGGGGGGGTGAAGGGGGGGGGGGGGCCCTCTGGGCTTCACATACACGCTCTATCAAAGGTCTTACTCCCCTTCTGGCAAAACTGACCTCCCGGCAAGGTTTCTGGTTGCATAACCATCACGTGTAGCGTGTAGCGTGTAGCATGCAATGCGTGGTTGTTTAACCCCCCTGGGGTAATGGTGCACTAGTGTTGTGTTGTGTTAAACGAGTGGGGCTGGCTTTCCCCCAAACTGTGAGAGGCTGTCTATGGCCAGGGTAGGCGGCCATTTTGAAAGTTTGTTAGATTCGCCTCCAAGCTGATCGGGCCTCCGCCCTCCCTCAAAGAATTGTGGGAAAACAGTAGGCCAGCATCGGATACACTGTGATAGATGACCCAAAGCATTTATTGTTAATGCTGGTGTGCCGTTTAGTGCATGTGTGTATCCAGATGTCACTTATGAAGCATATGTTTGTATAAGGATGTATCAGCTTAGCACGGAAGCCAATGAAAAAGCTAGCAGGAGCCGGTGTTCTTAGGATTTTTATATGCTAACAGGAACTGGTCTTCTTAGCATTTTTACATGCTGACAGGAGCCAGTGTTCTGCACATTTGTACATGCTAGCAGGAGCCGGTGTTCTTAGCATTTTTATATGCTAACAGGAGCCAGTGTTCTGCACATTTTTACATGCTAGCAGGAGCCGGTGTTCTTAGCATTTTTATATGCTAACAGGAGCCAGTGTTCTGCACATTTTTACATGCTAGCAGGAGCCGGTGTTCTTAGCACTTTAATACGCTAACAGGAGCCGGCATTTTCTGTGTTTTTATGTGGCGCTCACAGCTGTCTCTGGTTAAAGTGTTTACCCGCCCCCCGTCTGTCGCTCTCCCCCCCCCCCCCCACAGCCGCTCGCCCCCTCACAGCCGCGCTCAGAGGGCCTGGTCTGGCACAAAACCCACCGCTCCGCACCCCTGCAGAGTCACTTCCTGGTGAGAGTGCGGGGGGGCCTGCAGCCCTGGTCCCGTGGAGCCACGATTGGTTACTGAATTTTAAGGTCAAAGCCAAAAAAAAACCAGCAGGCCCCGATGCTCTCCAGGAACAGGGTTACAGATACATGTTGTTCATTAGCCCTGGCCTTAGAAAACCTGGGTCACAAAGTAACCAACGTCAGTAACGAGGTTGATTTAAAAAAAATAAAATAAAATAAAACGCATTGCTTTCATTGGTTAGCTGGCTTTTCCTCACGACTGCTTGCATTGCTTGACCCTTGGGAGCGTAAGCAGACCTGGCTGCTGGTTAACGGTCATGTTTCACTGCAGGGAAGGGAGGGGCTTCCATATGGAGCCCTGGGTATGGGCTGTGAGCAGCACGCATGTCTGCACGTGTCACGGTTACCTACGGTTACCTGTCGAAAAGAGTGAGTCTTCTGGCAAGCTCTCTTCCTACTCTGGCCTACTCTCAAAAGGTTTCCAGAACCACAAAGAAAAGGAACTGCCAGACCTCCTGCAGCCTATAACAGAAAAATGCATTAACACAACTGTAACTTAAACCGAAAGCAAAAGTCTGAAAATGAAAATTAAACTGAAAGTTCTAAAATCTGAAGCAAGGACATGAAAGGGAGTCTCTGGAACTGCAGAGTCCACTTTGGTTGCCAGGTGACCACAGGTGCGCATCATTAGCAATCAGGCCGCCAATCGGCCGCACCTGCTGGACTCAGACAGAGAGGCACACAGGGAGACTCCACAGAACAAGAGCGCTTAACTACTTCTACAGCTTCTCTGTTACTGTATCCTGTTAGGGCCGCTTCATGTGAAACTACTGAGAAATTGTCTTTGACTTATGGCATTTAATCATATTTTATATATGTATTTATATTTATGGCAGAAATGTATGATATCCTTCGTATGCAGAGCTGTGATTTTGAAATGTTCCCCTTCTAGCTCCCCGCCGACTAATTCAGTAAGCTGCCCGAGATATGCATCTAGAGAATTGTTTTTTTTTTTTTTTTTTTTTGAACCAGCGTAGCGTAACTGCAACCATACTGTTAGCGCTACTATGCTACAGGCTAAAACGTGTGGAAAGGTCTTGTCCCCTCTAGGTTGTTCTCTCTGTCAGGGTTGGTTATGCTCTCTCATGATTCACAGTTTCATAATGTACAGCAGTTCACTCAGGACTGTTGGCTTGTCCGCTCTGTTTGTGGATATGAACTTTTGATGGTTTTTCTGTTGCATTTCTCCACCTCTGTCGGAACTGCACGCTGACACACACAGCCCGCGTGTGTGTGTGTGTGTGTGTGTGTGTGTGTCTGCGTGTGTGTATGTTTGTGTGCGTTTTATAGTTTGTCAGCTCAGGTGGGAAATCCAGATTCAAAAAGTAAAACTCCTTCCCGGTTTTTTCATTCCAGTCATCTGTATTTGCTAATTAGCGCTGTTCTCCTGGCAAGAGGTTCGAACTAATGAATGAAATCAGCTGGGCTCAGTTCACGGGTGGAAGAGAAACACGCGGCAGGACTTTTGCTTTCCGACCCCTGGACTCTTCCACCTCTTGTTTGCCGTTAATGAAGCGGAACAAGCCAAGAGAATCTGGCCCGAGCTATGCCTTCGTGAGCGGACCGGAGAAAGCCAAAAAGAACACACTGCCTTTTCCAAGGTTCCCGCGTTCCCCTGTGGGGGATAAGATAGAAATGGCCGTTATACTGCTTGTATTTTTTCCATAGATTGCGTTGTTGCCGTTCTCGTTTGTGTTAGCGTTAAACAGTTTAACCTTCAGGGTCCAAGTTGAACTATGCGTTTGTTCCCTGTACTTGGACCGGTACTTCTCTCTAGGGGTTTCGTCATACTTGTTCCTGGTTATGGTTATTACACTTCGTTGTACATCGCTCTGGATAAGAGCGTCTGCCAAATGCCTGTAATGTAATGTAATGTAATGTAATACAGAGGGCTGAGGCGGTGCGTAAGAGAGCGTCTTCGCCGTCCTTGCCGCGGTGGACTTGGGGCGTCTTACCGAAGGATCATGGGAAGGGGGGTCGGCCGCGCGGTCCTCCCGCCTCTCTCGCGCACCTGGGCTGAGCTTTGCGGAGGGTTGGGGTGTCGGTGCGGTCACGGGGGGGGGGGGGGGGGGGCGTTCGGGAGCACGGATAGGGCGTTTCGCCGTCAGCCGTGCGAGGATCCGGCCATCTGGAGGGAGTCCACTTCCAGAGCATCTGTTCGAACGTGGAGCTGGGGGGGGGGGGTATTCTGTTTTTTGGGAATGCCTCTGGGTCTGCTAACTGCCCGTTTGCTGAGGAATGCATCCGTGCGCACCGAGCGGCCATGTCTTTTTTTTCTTTTTTTACATCAGGAAGCGTCAGATTGTAAATAAACAAATAGAAGACAAATAACAAACACTGTGAGGCGTGCCTCGCTCGCCGAGCCGCGAAGCATTTTGTCCGTCAGGGGAATTAGAAACGAACGAAAAAACCCAAAGCTTTTGGACGGTAGACCCATTACAGCTGTTGAAATGTTCATTTTTCTTCCTCCCTGAGAATTTAGTTTCTTCTTTTCCATTTACATTTGCGACTTAAAGACTCAAAGGCACCTTGAAGACCGCTCAAGGCACAAAAGACGCGAACCAATGGGGTGCCGGGAGGGGGGGCGTGGCCCCACGACCCCGTGGTCCAGTCGCATCTCGGCTGATGTGAGCGCCCTCGCTGCCATTGGTCGGCGCTTGGTCGACCCTTCACTGCGCAAGATCAGAAATGAGTGATGAGAATGTTCTCATCTGAACATTCCGATGCTGATGTCACAATCACTGCTGCTAACTGAATGCAATGGAGTTCTAGAACGCTGGCTTTTCCCAGAAAAAAACATTCCAGAAAACCTGCTCTTGAAAGGGTTAAGCTCAGAAAGCGTTTCCCCCCCCCACCCCCTCTTTTCCACAGGAAGTGAGGAGAGAACGGTGGCTTATTGGGGCCAAATACAGTGAACTTGGCTGGGACTAGAACTTGAAGTGTAGGCCATTAGAGCGCTGAACTCGGTTAATTATAAGCAATTCGGAAAGGGTGTTCCAGGTCTAATGATCTGACGGAGTGTGGCACAGTGGGTAAGGAACTGCGCTTGTAACCGAAAGGTCGCAGGTTCGATTCCCGGGTAAGGACACTGCCGTTGTACCCTTGAGCAAGGTACTTAACCTGCATTGCTTCAGTATATATCCAGCTGTATAAAATGGATACAATGTAAAGTGCTATGTACAAAAGTTGTGTAAGTCGCTCTGGATAAGAGCGTCTGCTAAATGCCTGTAATGTAATGTAATGTAATGAAAAGGGGTAAACTCGCACCTAAGGCTGCTGCTGTTGCTCTGGGCCGTGCAGCTCTTAAACCTCGGTGCCTGTACCTCGTATCTTCAGCGCTAGATGGCAACTCCGTTGTGTTACAGAAGGAGAGGATACTTGCTTTTTTTATGCACAGGTGGCTGCAACATGTTTTTTTTTGGCCGGAGTCTGATATCCATGTTTGTTTATTTAACAATGCAAAACCGTAAAAGAAACGTTAAAAAAAACACGTTCACGGTTTCCCATCGTGGGGGATGACCGTGCTTGCACCGGCGTGTCACGATTTTTGGGAATGCTAGGGTTGAAATTCATCCAAGTTTTTTGTAGCTGGTACAGTATAATTGCAGTCTTACAATTAAGTGTGCATTAACAGTGCATAACAATGCCTCCTACAGTATATCAAAAGTCTTTCATTTTCGATATTGGATATCTTTTGTTTCGCATTTTATTAAATATATTTATTTTATATTTTTTCCCTTAGAGTACAGGAAAATCCATGCCGTCTTGACCCCACCTTCATTTCTGTAATTTAATTCAGAGGCCATTTTGATTTATGTATTTCAGATTTATTACAGACGGGGAAGGTTCTGGTGTAATGTCCTCGCTAAATGATAAAGAATGGATTTACAGCACCTCCAGTCTTGGGAACGCCTGGAGTAGATCAACGTTTGTCCTAAATTTTAACTTAGGACAGCGGCATAGATTTTCCACACTTGTATGGTGGGTTGTATATATGAAAATTAGCATTAAACTTTATATATATATGTGTTTTTACCTTAACCTTATAGGACGGACGTCAGCGTTTCGCGTCTTTTTTGGGAAGAGCTGCAGTCGGGCGCTTTGCTCCCCGGTCACGTTCTGAAACGTGACCCCCCCCCCTACCTCCCCCCCCCCCCCCCCCCCCCCCCCGGGCGCCGTCCGGGCCGCTCCCCGCATGTCCGAGGCCGCCCTGACATCTGCTCTGACGTCATCTGCTCTCCCGGCGCCATGGCGACCCAGCTGCCAGGAGATGTGCTTTTCTTTATTTTATTTTTATTTATTTATTTCTTTTTTTTCCACCCTGACCCGAAAGCCCCTCCCACCCTGATTAAAAAGCTCAGCACAGCTCAGCAGTTTCCCTCTGCCTCCCCCCTCTCTCTCTCTCTCTCTCTCTCTCTCCTCCTCATCCCTCTCTCCCTGTCCTCCTCCGTCTCTCCCTCTGCCTCTCCTCGTCCATCTCTTCCTCTCTCTCTCTGTTCATCGGTCTGTCTGCACATCTCTCCACGTCTGGCACCTTAATGTATAGCATGGCTAACTTTATACGTGCATTAACATACTACCTCAGATGGTAGAGAACACAGGAAGTGACATCACGTGAAAACAGTGGATTTATGTGTTGGTGTATCAGGGTTTTTTTTGGGGTTTTTATGAACATTTTTTTTTATGTTCTGTATTTTTTTGTGGTTTATATTTTTCAAATGGTGCTGTTTTTTTTGCTATTTTTTCACATTTGCTGGGTTTGCAAAATAAGCCTGTTCTTTATTTACTCGATTAACCCTCTCAAACCCTTATTCTCTCTCTCTCTCTCTCGCTCCCCTCTCAAACCTGAAACGGGCACAGGTGCCTTGGGCACGACCGTGACGTTTTCGTCTTAAGCCGCACCCCTCGGACCCCTCTTTATTGGGCTTGTGTGTTTTCTCTCAGGAGCCCTGGCTCGCTGGTGCAGGCTTCCGCCTCGATTGCGTGTCGCACGAGCGACGCCGACCGCCGCGCGAACGAAGAGCCGCCCTGAGCTGCCGAAGGGCGGAAGCGATCGCCGTTCGCGCGCACCGCACCTTCCTGCCAACAGAGGGCGCCGCAGCGCGGGCTCTGCGCCGGGAAACAAAGGCTGCATTGTCCCAAGAGCTGCATTGGCCGAGGCCTCTTCCTCACACACGAGTGTCCCGCGAAACGCTCAGGAGGCTAATTAGGGAGTTCGCCATCGCCGCGGGTTCACTTTAGCGCCAACCGCTACCTGCGGTCGGTGCCGCCGTCGTTACCGCCGTAGTATTTTGGGGTCGTGGCTCGGGTCAGCCGAAACGCGGAGGGTAGAAAAACTAAATGAGACCGTTTTTGAAAAAAAGCAAGCGAACACACAACCTTGCTATTGCCGTGAAATTTTACAAGGCCAGCTTTTGCCGAACGGTCTGAGGTCTCCCGTCTGATTGTTTCCATCTGCTGTTCGGGTTACAACATGAGGGGGGGGGGGGGCTGAGGGGGGGTTCATTAGGGCCTGATTTGTGGTTTATGTTTCACTGGGGTGGGGTGGGGGGGTCGTGGTGGGGTGGGGGGGGGGGGGTGGGGGAGGGGGGGCGCTGACAAGACCAGGAATGTCAGATTTATCGAGCTGATCTCAGTTCCCATTCCAGAACATTCTCAGTGGGAGATGCAGTGTAAACAACAAATAACTCCCCAGTTTAGCGGGGAGACGAGCGCCCGGACGTAAATTTGGAGGATCCTTTTTGAGCCGTCTCTCCCCCCCTCAACCCCCTGACCCCCCCAACCCCCACGACCCCCCCGACCCCTGGAAAAGGCAGAAATTTCCCCGTAAATTAGTGACGGGATTGTTTTGGTCTCCGTCGCCATAATCTGATCTGAGATCTGTTACCGGCTCCAGATGCGTGGAATTGCGGTGGGGGGTGGGGGTGGGGGTGGGCAGGGGGGGGGGATTTGGAGGTTGTGGGTCACAAACTATTCCCGTGAAAACAGAAAAAGGTGACCTTCCGTCCGCCTTAACCCAGTCAGTGAGTGCATGGAATGGAAAAGGAGGAGGAGCTTGTGGAGGGGGTGTGGCTGGTGTGTGGTCCAGACCTGAATACAGAAGAGGGCTGTCCAACCTCCAGGTTATTTGGGCCCCCTCTGCAGGTAATACTCAGCCCCGTCCCTTCTTGTTCACACCAATCAGCGCCCTTCCCCAGTCAGCATTCTGTTTGCTCTTGATGATGTAGGATAAGCTCAGAAACCACTTCCCAATGGTGATTACTCATCATCTTGAGAAGTCATGAAAAGTAAATGCATTCAAGCAATTGCATTAAATTGATTAAAAGAGGCAGAACCAATCAAATTGAAGTGAGATGAAAACCTTTGTATGCTATTGGTCAGTAAGGCTCAGCGGAAAACACACTGCTTTGCTGCTGTTCACAGGTCCTCTGCGATGTCTCTATCCAAAAGCGAAATGATTTTGAAATGCGTATTGACAGAACGAAGAGGACTTAACATAAATTTTCTAACCGCAGATCTGAGGAGGCATCGGGGGTGGGGGGGAGGGGGTATTCGCTCAAAATGGCCGTTTGTCTCCAAATCCGGGTCACAAATTTAAGCTGGCTCAATTCTCGCCCCCCCCCCCCCCCCCTTCCTGTTTTGCCGTCCGTCTAAATCGCGTTGGCGTGAGTGAGGTTGGCTGAAATGTAAAACTTCGGTTCAGTTAACCGGAGGAGAGCGGTCGCCGAGCAGAGAGCGGTGCGACCGCTCCAGGAAGGCCGCAGGGGTTTATGGGCCGCGGCTGCTGGAGAGGGGGAGCGGCGGCGGGGGTGTAAATATTTGCCCGGGGTCACGAGCGCGGCACGCTGAAGGCGTCGGTCTGTGGAGGAGGAGGAGGGGGAGGACCTCACTGTGCAGCGCGGAGCACGCAGGGCTACTGGGCACGAGGCTTTCAGACCGCAAATCCCAGCATGCACGCCTGCACTCATGCTCACACACATGCAGACACATCCATATGCACTCACACACAAATGATCCCACACAAACGTTACTCTCTCACATACATACTATACATGCACACACTCTCTCTCACTCACTCAGTCTCTCTCCCTCTCTCTCTCTCTCTCACTCTCTCTCTCTCTCTCTCTCTCTCCCTCTCTCTCTCTCTCCCCCTCCCTCTCTCACTCACTCACTCACTCACACTCTCTCTCTCTCTCTCACACACACACACACACACACACACACCCTGTAGCCTGGAGCAGCGGCGTAGTTTAATGTCTAAGGAGCTGGGCTTCGTAGCTCAGAGGTCGGAGGTGAAATTCCCGAGCTGTTCCACCGCTGACGATGTGGACATTTTAACCTGAAAAGTGTAACCGACATTAATGGCAGTGACCTGATCTACTCCAGCTCCTCTTAATGCTCATTAGCCTTCACCATAAGGTTAATCTGCCTGCTGCTCATATCTGTCATGATCCTCCTTAGATGTGATTTTGCCGCTACCAGGGCGGCGGCCCCCGTATCCCTCGGCAACCGCGGCACGCGGTTAGCGCCCCGCGTCGGAGGCCCCCGCGGCGTTCCGGGAGGCGGCCTCTCGCGCGCACGCCGAGCTTTCCCGCCCGCCGCCAAAAATAGCATCCGTCCGCTTGGCCTCCTCCATCCCCTCCTTAAGCTTCTGCTCCACTTAATGTCGCTGGAAGGATTTTTCCCATAATCCCTTTCTTTTCTCTCTGTTATCTCACTTTAGAGGTATTTCTCCCATAACCCACTGCTGCCTGTGATGTTGCTCTCGGGTAAGCCCCCTACTTCCCGCAATGACATTTTGGCGGTATTTCTCCCAGAAGCCCTTGCTTTTTGGAATGTCGCTCTTGAGCTTTTTTTTTTTCCCCAGAAGCCACAACTTCCTGCAGTGTCACTTTGGAGGTATTTATCCCATAAACCACTGCTCCCTGTAATGTCAGTTTTGGAGGTATTTATCCCATAAACCCCTGCTCCCTGTAATGTAATGCAGGAAGCAGGGGTGTATGGGAGAAATACCTCCAAAGTGACATCACAGGGAGCAGGGACTTACAGTAAAGTACCTCTAGAGCAACATGACAGAGAGCAGGGGTTTATGGGAGAAATACCTCCAAAGTGACATCACAGGGAGCAGGGACTTACAGTAAAGTACCTCTAGAGCAACATGACAGAGAGCAGGGGGTTTATGGGATGAACCCCTGCTCTCTCCTCAGAATAGAGCCCTATGTGCCATATAAGGGTGATGTGCCTGGAAGAGGGGTGTGGTTTATTCTGTAGTGCAGTGAACACATGCTCTTATTAGATTGCTGTTCCCGTGGTTGGACTCGACCATGGATAGGCTACTGTACCTTACTGATGTCTAATTTCTGGATTTATTTCTATGGTTTGAGCCCATATTTCCCCTCCCTGCAGTAGTTTACTCGAGTATTACTCTGTACGTAGAAGAGGGACGGAGGAATTCTGAACCTTTCTTTCAAGTTTGGCTAGTCATTTTTGTTTACAGGGGTAGTGCAGCCCCTCTAATACTTCTTGACCCCCTTCCACCCTTCCTCCCTCATGTTAACTCACGGAAAATTATAGATTTTCATTTTTCTGGTGGCCTTTCTCGAGAGCGTAGGGGTTTTGCTTCAGAAAAATGTTGTTGTTGTTCTCGTGAGCGGCTTGTTACCCTTCCAAAGGCCGAATTCCCTTGCTGGTTGCGTGTCGAGGAATTTGCGGGCCCGTCCGTAAGCCTCAAAAAGCCCTGCTCGCAGTGTGTTACCCCCAAAAGAAATACTACACCAGCCAGACTTCTGGAATCGTAAAAATGTTTTTTTTTTTACGCCAGACCAGTAACAGCAAGGTCTTTTGTTCGAGTTTACTAGAAGGCAACAGGGGGGGCGAGGGTGGGGGCGGGTGTGGGGGGGGGGTAACAGGCAGGCGGGAATGTGTGGGGTTCTCACCACTTATTTCACGGCGGCCAGTGGAAGACTAGAAACGTTGCCCAGCGGCGAACTCGCCGGACGCCATTTTGGATCCCGTTCGGCGGCGAACTCGCTGGTAGCACGAGCGCGACACGAAAGTGCGAGATGAAGACACAAGTGAAACACGAAGGCGCTGGAATATCAAGATTCTGGTGATCCGAGACTGGGAGTAACCAGGCGGAGGAGTAGCGTCGGATTACAATCAACAGTTTTACAACGTCGACCTCATCAGCAGCGATAACACAGACCACCGCAGGCACAATAGCAGACGCCGCAGCGTAAACAGTAGCCCTCTCTCTCTCTCTCTCTCTCTCTCTCTCTCTCCCCTTTCTCTCTCTCTCTCTCTCTCTCTCTCTCTCTCTCTCTCTCTCTCTGTCTGTCTCTCTCTCTCTGTGTCTCTCTCTCTCCATCAGCCCCCTCACCTTCTGAACCGCCCCCTCACCTCCTGGCCGGCAAGTCGACGGCGGCTCTTGTTTCCCTCCGTCCGTTCGAACGGCGCCTGGCCCCTGCCCCGTGAATAGGCCCCATTGTGTCCTGATGGACTCTGGCGGCCTCTGCCGCGCTCCTTTGGGGGAGCGGCCAGGCTGTAAGTGGGCCCATCGCCATGACGGACCCGGAGTCCCCGAGCTCGCACCCCCCCCCCCCCCCCAACACACCCCCGCCCCCGAGCGGGATTCTGACCCCGCTTCCCCGGGGTTCACCTCTTAGCCCGGCTCTCTCTCCCGTCCCCGTGTGTCCCCACGGGGTAAAGCCAGCTGGAATAATAAACCCGGGATGAGTTTGCCGCCATTTTGGCTCCTTTGAGGAAATGGGTATTACATTTTTGCAGGCTAACCTCGGTGTGCCTCGTGTCTCGCGCGCGGTCGCGTAGCCTCACGCTCGTGCTGACAAAACCTTACGCCCCCCCACCTTAAATCAGGTCACCGTCCGGCCAGCAGTAGCTACCGTACCGGACCCGGCGACGGCAGCCGGTTCGGCTAACCCTTGGCGCCGCGGCCAGAAATCGCGGGCGAATTTCACACACCTTATTAGGAAGGGACCTTAAACTGTTCCCTTGCGCTTGAAAGCCACAGTTCTTCGGCGTTGCTTATTCAACAGGAACGCGAACGCGCTGGAGACTCACACAGGCACACGCGTCACGCCAGGGCCATCTGCGCTTTCTCTGAGTGAATTAAGGTGGTATTATTATTATTTTTTTTACTGCTGCTGTTTTAATGAAACGACCGGTCCGGTACAGGGTCGTGAATTTCTCTGCATGCTTTGATGGGAGGCCCTTCGCGTGTTTTTATTAGCGACGTTCCGTTAACTAAACTAATAATTCTTTCGAAGAACGCGTTTAAGTGCGGCCGTTTTTTCCAGCTATTGTCAGACGTCCCTCTCGTGACAGGGCGTTTGTTTCTGCTCGTTAGGACCGCGCTCGTTTTAATTAACGGCTCCCGTCAGCTTAACCGCGATGGAACGTGCTTGCTCTGTACAGAGTTACGGTTTGTCTGTTTCTAGCTTCTACAACGGAACACTGTGGAGTCAAACGGTTCTAAATAAGCTAATTCGCAGTTTATAAGAGTGTTGGTTTAACCCTTTGAAGAGTAGGTTTTTTTTGGAACGTTTTTTCAAAATTCCATCAGTCAGTGTTCTAGAACTCCACTGCTTTCATTTTCCAGTAGTGATTGTGACATCAGCGTTAGAATGTTCAGTTAAGAGCATTCTAATCACATATTTGTGATCTTACCCCATAAAGGGCTACACTGGTTCTTTTAAAAGCTATACTGTTTCAGACTTTTTGACCAGTAAGTAGGCGACAATGTGAACGGCTTCGCTTTGTTCTGTGGACTTTCATGACTTCGATGGCCTCCTAATGACCTTTGTTATGAGTGGGCGATAAAAACCACCAGTACTTGACTGGGTGTTAAAACTAGAGTATATGTCAACAACAGCCCATACCCAGAAATGGACACGTCGCAATAAATCCTCTGTTATGAAACGTTTGGGAACCGGCCAGTACAAAAGAGGCTGCTCTGTCATGTTAGTTCTCTCGAGTAAAACACGATTGCTGTCGTAAAAAAGTCTCCTGCTCTACATCACCGAAGGGATTAGATTTATTCTGTGGCCTTGAAGCGCGTTCGGCGATAGCCGCGCTCTGTACCGAGATAGCGTACGCGCGGCGGCTCGGCGATAGCCGCGCTCTGTACCGAGATAGCGTACGCGCGGCGGCTCGGCGATAGCCGCGCTCTGTACCGAGATAGCGTACGCGCGGCGGCTCGGCGATAGCCGCGCTCTGTACCGAGATAGCGTACGCGCGGCGGCTCGGCGATAGCCGCGCTCTGTACCGAGATAGCGTACGCGCTAGCGAGGCTCGGCGGTTAGACGTAGCGGTTGGTTTAGCCGCTCGGTCGGCGCACGGTGGACGTTTCTCATTGCGGAAGGGGGCCGGGTGGGTAACGCGCGTCGCTCCTCCCGCCGATAACGGACGCTCGCTCGCCAGTTAGCGCGCCGCGAGGCTAACGGCTAACGGTGACCAGGCTGTCGGCGGTACGCTTCCTGAACTTCGGCGCGCGTTACCGGTGATTTACCGGCTGGCCGCCGAGAGAGATTTTGACGTATTCAGACGGGTCTGAGGTTTGCAGAACGCCGTACCCCCAACTCCCCCGTCCCCACCCCCACCCCCCCCGCCCCCCACCATTTTGGGCTTCACAGAGTCTTTCTCTCTCGCCCTTGATGAGGAAGTTATTCATCACAGAAGACGGTCTTCACAGTGTGAAGACCAGGGAAGAGAGCCGCTCTGTGTTGGCGAGAGCGCTCTCTGTTGTTTCTCCTCACTGACAGCTGGCTAAAAGTGGTGAGCTGACAAAAACGACATTCCCACAATGTCCCCGCCATGTAGTGGCACCGTTATAACACTGACAAAACATTACGATAACGTTGTGAGAACATTTTGGGTTAACTGGGTGGTTCTTTTCAGCATTAATATAAATGACCCGTTTGTGAGTGCACCTCGTCTTATTGGACTGAACCACTAAGCGAGGTCATGGGGGGGGGGGGAGGTTAGTGTATACTGACACTAGAGCCGATATTGAAATGCGCTGATGTATTGTCCGGGCCGGTCTTCGATAATCATTTCAGGCGTTCGGTCCAGTACCTGTTCTGCTGTGGTTACACTGCAGCCAACTGCTGCTCTTCTGCTCGTCTTGAGAACTAGTGCTCCCTCTGCAGGTTACAAGGAAGTGTCGCGTCTCAGCGTTGCTTTCTGCTGCAATTCCTGCATTATCTATGAGAAGGACCGTAAACTATTCAATTAGACAGGGAGAGAGACGGGGTTATATCTGTGAGGCGGAATCGATGGGAAGTTTCTGCAAGAGCTCCTGTTCGTCCGCTCGCTCTCACGCTGGATGACTTGACACGGTAAGCTCATCTGTGCGTGGCACCGGCCGGGCTTTTTATCGAAGCTGTTAAGGTTACTGACCTTTCTCATGGTCAAACGGGCACCGCTGGACTGGAACCTGCAACCTCCCGCTTAAGAAGCCAGTCTTGACCACAAGCCGCTTACCTCTGTGAGGCTAGAGCTGTCGCATTACGTTAGCATTACATTACTTTTACATTATCGTTGCACGTCTTTGTGTTATAAGGAGACTGTGCCACATTTGAGCCATCCCAGACACAGGCTGAACATAAGAGCGTGATTCTTTCCTGCTCGCTGAAGGGTGATGCCATTTTGAAGCACGACACAGGAAGTGCAGAGGACATGCCCGTTAAACTACACATGGCAGGATAATGTCCTTTTGCACCGAGGGGAAAAATGCCACAGGCGTTGGCAATCTTCCGCTGCCACCACACAACATTTCCAAAATGTTTTCTCTCTCTGTTTACCAGCGGTAAATACTGACTTCCGCGTGATGCTTTCACTACTTTCCATCCTGAACAAAGACTGAGATGTAAACTGAAGTTCAAGGTTTAGCTTGCGACGGTACCTCTTGTGTTGAGTCATTTGCCCATTTCAGGAATTGTGTGGATTTTATGAATATACATTTTGCATTGTTTATCGATTACTTGCTTGTCAGATGCTCTCAGTCACTCCATAGTGAGTTCAGGGGGCTGTCGTGGTTAACCCGGCTAACGAAAAGATGTTCTCTCAATGTTGCCGGAACGTTTTGTCGATGTTATAGCGTTGCCACTGCGTTGCAGCAACGTCGCGAGCGCGTTTTGTGTCAGGTGGGAAGATGAGTCGTGCTGTGGGGGGTAGCCTGAGTCACAGAGCTCTGTGGCAGCTCACAGTGTCCCAGGCTCGAGGGATTTAGCAGTGGCCACAGGCTAAATTTCCAGGCCTTCAGCTCCGTCGGGTTGCATTCACCAAAATGGAGCTCGCCTACAAAGCATTGTAAATATGTGGAAAATACAATCAAAAACATTTCACAGTGGTTTATTAAAGTTTTTTTTTTATTGCAATATATGTATAATTAGTATATGTGCGCATATTGTAAAATGTTCCAGTATCTTAACATAGTTTGCTTCACTATATTTTCAGCATGTAAAAGTTTCCTGATATTTTTAATCTCTGCTCAGAAAGGCTTAAATGAACACTGGATTTTAAAGTGAACGATGAACACAAATGTACAAACAGGATAAAATCTGCACGTATTCAAGGGTGTGATATTTTTCCTCTCTCTCTCTCTCTCTCTCCAGAAGTGTTGACATGTTTTCTTCTGTGGCAGCTGTTTAATTTCAGGCTTGTGGCCTGAATTTCAGAGCTCTGAGCCAAGAAGCTTGTTATTGTTGGGTTTCAGAAGTGTGTAATAAAAGGACATTAATAATCCTGAGAGTCTCGTTATTCATTTCGCTGGTGTTGACCCGCTGCTTTCCCCCGGTCGGTTTTATTCACAGACGCTGTTCCAGTCTGAACTGGACCACAAGCGGGGCCCTCGGATGTCCCAGGTCAGTGAGATCTGTCTGATTTCACCTGCAATCAGTCAACATCACAGACAATCTGTCTGATTTCACCTGCAATCAGTCAACATCACACAAAATCTGCCTGATTTTAGCTGCAAGTCAGTCAAAATCACACAAAATCTGTCTGACTTTACCTGCAAGTCAGTCAAAATCACACAAAATCTGTCTGACTTTACCTGCAATCAGTCAACATCACACAAAATCTGTCTGACTTTACCTGCAATCAGTCAACATCACACAAAATCTGTCTGACTTTACCTGCAATCAGTCAACATCACACAAAATCTGTCTGACTTTACCTGCAAGTCAGTCAAAATCACACAAAATCTGTCTGACTTTACCTGCAAGTCAGTCAAAATCACACAAAATCTGTCTGACTTTACCTGCAATCAGTCAACATCACACAAAATCTGTCTGACTTTACCTGCAATCAGTCAACATCACACAAAATCTGTCTGACTTTACCTGCAATCAGTCAACATCACACAAAATCTGTCTGACTTTACCTGCAATCAGTCAACATCACAGACAATCTGCCTGACTTTACCTGCAATCAGTCAACATCACACAAAATCTGCCTGACTTTACCTGCAATCAGTCAACATCACACAAAATCTGCCTGACTTTACCTGCAATCAGTCAACATCACACAAAATCTGCCTGATTTTACCTGCGATCAGTCAACATCACAGACAATCTGCCTGATTTTACCTGCAATCAGTCAACATCACAGACAATCTGCCTGATTTCACCTGCAATCAGTCAACATCACACAAAATCTGTCTGACTTTACTTGCAATCAGTCAACATCACAGACAATGGCCGTCTGGCCGGCTCTGGGCTTTGTGTTTTGTGTGGGATACATTTTAATGGCTAAAGGGCACTATGGACAGCGTACTGCAAGCCTGCTGCCGCTGCAGGTAAATTTGATTGATCGATTGCCTGCCCCGGACTGACGGGCTGTCATGTACCATAAGGATTTTCTCGAGTAGGACTCTGAGGCCCGTCAGCAGAATCCTGTAAACGTCTTTTCAAAGACCCTTTGGAATGCACAGCTTGCGCTGGGTATTGAGTCAATGTTTTTTTTTTTTTTTTTTTTAACGCACTGTGTTATAGGTTAAATAAACACTGTATCTGGGAAGAGGCTAGACGGTTTCCTGTTTCCTGTGCGGTTTATAAGTCCTACGGCCTTTTTTTTGGCGCTTGCTCCCCCATTCAGGATTTACTGAAAGCCGCCATTTCCGCCAGCACGCGCGCGTTAGCGGGGTCTTTAGCCTAGCCGCGGCGTTTTTGCTATAAGGCTGGCGGCCCACCTTTTAAGTTGTACTATGTAGTTTTGTAGTTTCTGGAACTACAGTTTCCCTTTGTCTGATATTACATTTCATCTGACGATCTGCAACCGTTCAGTGGGGCTAATATGCAGTAACAGAGAAAATCGGGACCAATACTTTCTCACGGCTCTGTATTCATCCACTCGCGTATCCCGTCGGTCCGGGCTCGCTCCGCAAACACACTGCATCGTGGGTAACGAAGTGAAACCGTCAGATCAGCGATAAAAGACGGCGCCGCGCAGACGGGCCAATCGGGATCGCCGAGGCGGACGCTAAGAGGCTAGCCCGTGTTCCGCCGCGCAGAGCCTGACCGGGCCGACGCCCCCGAGGAGAGGCAAGCGCACCAAACTTCCGGGGACGCGTTCCGCTATTCAATCGGCGCCCATTTCGGTCACGATCGTGACCTCGTGTGGGATGGACCCCGTCTGCGGCTTCCCTTTCCCCAAAAGGGCGTCTAGGGCTAAGCCTGCTGAAAACTAGGACTGGCCTTTGTCTTACGGTGTCGAGTCGACGCCGGGTCAACACTGAGAGAAACCGGGTGGAGGACTTCCGAATGTCAGACTCCTGTTTGTCTTTTTAAAGAGCTGAACCTAAGCACGGATTATGTTGTTTTTTTGAGAAATGTAATCTCAGTTTTATATGCATACAGTAATATTTACACTCAAAGAGTACTCAGGGGTTTCAGGGAGAATGTCCTGTGGGATAGATTGAATACGCTCCCTTATGGCCGTTGTCTTAGTTCATGGTGGTTTTCAGCGCCTTGTCATGACGGCTAGGAATGCTGAGGAAACAAGATAATAAATTTAAAATGTTATAAAAATTGGAAAGAAAACCGTTGTGGGATTCAGTGAAAGATCACCACATGTACAGTCAAGACAATAATAATAATAATAATAATATGTGTAGACTCGTACTAAATTAATCACAGACCATAATGCACATTGCGAAAATTGGCATCATCAGTTGATTCGGCTGATTTAAAGTTCACTGGGTTGAGGATGCGGCATTCGGTGCTGTTTCTGAGGAGAAGCCGTCTTTCTGCAGTCAGTGAAGATGACACACCGAGAGCAGCAGTTAGCGGCTTGTCATAAAGCTGGGGGGGGTTTCAGTTTCAGTCGCGGCTGAGCGGGGGGGGGGGGGGGGAGGCAGCACACACACGGCTCCCCCGGGACCCGGTTCGAGAGGCGCCGCTGTGGCGAGCGGAGCAGATGATTGGGTGGGAGGAGCCGCCGCCCCGGAGCAATGGCAGATGGGTAGTGCGCGCGTAAACGAGCCAGAGGCTACAGCCGCCCCTCACTGAGCACGTGCGGCACGATGTCATCATAACCTTCCTCTCGAGTCTCGGCGACCCCCCCCCCCCCCCCCACCACCTCTCATTACCCCCACCCCCACCCCCCCCTTACACGCTGGCATTCTCTGGCCTTCGAGGTCAGAGGTCGTGCGTTTATAAGGGGTTTAATAAGCCAGGGTCAGGTTCACGTGCGTTTGACGCAGGCGCGCTGTGCTCCCGCATGCCGCTGGTGACCCTTGACCTCGCGCAGGATGGAGTTGTTTCCGGGTCGCTGCGCACATCTGTGACCGCTCGCTGCCCGTGCATTCCTGCTCTATTACCACGTAGCTTGAAACCGTGTAGCTTGAAACCGTGAGCGTTTCTGTAGCTACCCTGCCATGCAGTTCCATCAGTTATGTTTTGAATTGAAATTGCTCCTTCCAGCACTTCATCAGAGTTCAGTAAGAACTCACTTAGACACATGCACACACATAATTTATACAAGTACACACATTGACACAGACACAACCACACACACACACACACACACACACCCATATACACACACACATACACACACACAAACACTGAAGTAAATCGGCACAGACTGACACGTCCACACAAAACGAGCAGAGCTCCAGTCTCAGTGGCGAGCCCAGACAGACCCTCTCCCCCTCTTCCCCCTCCTCCCCCAGTCGCTGGGCACCAGCGTGGCGGTGGACGTCGCCGTGATGGGCGAGGCCCACGGGCTCATCTCGGACCTGCTGGCGGACCCCTCCCTGTCCCCAAACACCTGCACCTCGCTCCGCGCCGTCAGCAACCTGCTGAGCACCCAGCTGACCTTCCAGCCCCCCCCGCACCGGCCCCGCCTCAACACGCTGGGCTCCTTCAGCGACACCCACGCCTGCTCCGACTCCGACGACGGCGGCGGCAGCGGCAGCCTGGACAGGGTCGAGAGGCTGGCCATCGCCAAGGTGACCGCCCCCAGGTGCATCATGGGAGATGTAGTCACCTCACACGTCCTGTTAGAACTGTGCCCTCAGAGCGCTGCGCTGTGCTGTAGCCGGATTTCACTCCGTCAGATGTTGCCAGGGAGGCTAATGGTGGCCTGCGAGCTGGATTAGCATCCCCGGGTAATTGACTGTAGCGAGGCTGGGTGTCTCATCTCATCGCTTACAGTGACCACCCCTTTAGTTAATTAGGCTGTTGCAGTTCAGATGTTGCGCCTGGTGAGGGCAGCGTTCTCCAGAATTGACACAGGGCATCACAGTTGTAGGTTAATATAAGTTCAAACTTGCACTCTCAGCATTCTGATTGAGAAAGTCCTTGATGTTTGTGCCCAAGCTTGTGAGGTGTTGACTTCCATAAGAGCACCACTTGCGAAAGTATCACAGCTGATGGCAGTGCTGATCAGCCTAATTGGTGCTAATCAACCTACTGTGTTTCTTCCTGTATGTCTAACTATGGCCTATGAGAGTCCAGAGGTGTTTATCATGTATAGCTCAGCACTGTGAAGTGCTACATAATGAATATGCGTGTGTGTGTGTGTGTGTGTGTGTGTGTGTGCAGCGTCTCCGGCGGAGCCTGCCCCAGGGGGTTCTGCACAGGGTCTCCTCCAGCTGGACCACCACCACCTCCGCCACGGGCCTCCCCACCCTGGAGCCGGGACCCGTGTGCCGGGACCGCTCCGCCGGCGGCAAGCTCGCGCACGAGGGCTCCACCTGCAGGTAGGCCCGCGCACGCGCGCCCGCTGAGCCTCTCTCTCTCTCTCTCTGTCTCTGTCTGTCTGTCCCTCCCGCTTTCTCTCTCTCTGTCCCTCTGTCCCTCCCCTCCCGCTTTCTCTATATCTCTCTCCCTCCCCTCCCGCTCTCTCTCTCTCTCTCTCTCTCTCTGTCGCTCTCTCCATTTCTGTCCCTCTCTCACACCCGTGGGTTATGACTGATATTTGCAGATTTACAGCATGCCTGTCGTGTGTGTAAACATTTTGTTTCAGTCGTCGTGTGTTGGTTCCTTCTACTATTCCAACTACTTCTACTATTCCTGTTAGTTTATTACCTGCTTAACCCATTTTATTTGCTGTTAGAACCCATATTATGTTTCTGTTACACCCGTTGCACTTCTATAGCCGTTTCCTCCCGAGATTTCTTCCCATTGGGGAGTTTTTTCTCACCATCGTTTGAGGGTTTTGCTTCCCTACTGGGAGTTTTCTTTTTTTTTTTTTACCTCATGCGCTTGCTATTTAGGGGTTCAGACCAGGTTTTTGCTCTTTCTGCTACTCTGTGAAGCATCTTTGTGACAGTTTTCTATAAAACGCGCTATGCAAATAAAATTGGTTTGGTTTGATTTGATTTGATTTGATTTGTAAATCTGTGGTTCCAGTCATTGTGTGTTTGTAAATCTGTTTTGACAGTCATCATGTCTGTAAATCTGTTGGGTGAGTCATTGTGTGTTTGTAAATGTGTTGCCAGTCATCATTTGTTTGCAAATCTGTTGTGTCAGTCGTTTGTTTGCAAAACTGTTATGGTAGTCATCATTTGTTTGCAAATCTATTATGTTAGTCATCATTTGTTTGCAAATCTGTTATGTTAGTCATCATTTGTTTGCAAATCTGTTATGCTAGTCATCATTTGTTTGCAAATCTTTTCTGCTAGTCATCATCTGTTTGTAAATCTGCTATGTTCGTCATTGTGTGTTTGTAAATCTGCAGTGGGGGATTGTTTTGAGGGGTGAAAGGCTGCTGAACGTGTCACAGCTCTCTGAGCGCGTGCGGCTTGCAGCTCTGAGGGGGGGCTGCTGACCGTCTGACCGCTGAGCCTGGCGCGGGTCCAGCCGCGCGGCTCTGACCTTCAGCCGGCCCGCGCTTCCCGCCAAAACCGCGCGAGAGCCCCCGCCGCAGCGCTCCGAACCCCGCGGGACCATGGGAAACGGGGGCGGGGCTATGGTAGATCAGCAGGGACGGGGTGTATAACGAGAGAGGAGTTATCGTCTTTCCAGCTATCTTGTTTAAACATGACATCTGTAAATTACTCCAGCGCACGGGAGGACGGACTGGAACGGGGCAGTGTCGTACACAAGGCAGAACTCCCTCCTGTTTTTCTTTTACAAGAAACATTATGTACCAGGATGGATTAGTCCTCGGAGGGGGGGGGGGGGGGGGGTGAGGTGACCGTGTTCTGGGGCGTAGCTTGTTTTCGTCTCTAGAGGAGAAGTTCGGAGGAGGAGCCACGTGACGTCATCACCAGTGTTATTCCACCCAGACTGCGGTCTACCCACAACGCACTCTGTCTTTAACTGATGATCAAGGTCTGACTCAGGGTGCCTTTGGTTGGGGCGGCGTTTCTGCAGGTGCTGGGACACGGCCCGGCTCCGCGTGGATTGGTTCAGCGAAACCAGTCTCTCTGTTCAGAGAGACAAGCGGGGTCGGCAAATACATATCGTTCTGTCTCTCTGAGAGAGACCAGCACCGTCGGACTGAGAACTGTATTTCCACATAAGAGAGACCAGTGCTCTGGCACTTTGCAGGAGAAACCGCCTCTTGCCCCTCAGCGCACAGCCACAATCCCCCCCCCCACCCCAGACTTCATTTTGTTATTAGTTTTTTTCCCTGAGATTTTTCAAAATCTGATATTATTGACCTATATTATCAAAGCTGTCTTTTGGTCAAATGACTTTGTGGGTTCAAATCAAGCTTGTTAGTTCACAGAATTATTTGGTGCATTTGCCTCCTTTCCATTTGAATATTAGGTGGTTAATGAGGTATGAAACAGTGGCTCATGGGTCGCTGTGTTTGTTTGACGTTTGACCTCTGACCCGGTCTTTTTAACAGCTGTGGGCGAGCCTATGCTAAGCTAAGCCACGGGGAAGGGTCAGCTGACAGGATACACCGAACACGTGAGTGAGCTGCCCCTGGAGTCATGTGATCACCCTTCAGGAAGTAGACCAGTGTTTTACATGTTAAAGGGTCCAATGGCTGTTCTCCAAAAACTCATAAGTAGTGTAGTTATATACAGCTTGTCATTTTAACACATAATGCTCAATTTCAGCCTGAAGGAAGTGTTTATTATGTATTTTCTTGAAAAAAAATACAGTAAATCTTTGAAAATGTTCTTTGAAAATCTGACAAACAGTCGAGATCCTTTCCCAGGCTGTTTATTATAAAATAAAATGAGTAATCTACACAGACCTGTATAGAGATGTAATAATTGTTCTGCATGGGTGCAGTGCTGTGTGGGTGTAATGATGTAACGATGACATCACTCATTCCAGACGACCCGGCGACGACGTCGTCTGACTACGACAGCACGTACGAGACCAACAACAGCGACAGCAGCGACGTGGCGCAGAACGACGACGAGCCGCGGGGGAGCAGGAAGCTCGCGGAGCCGCCGGAGGGGTGCAGGGCGTGCCCGTCCGAAAACAGCGTCCTGCACCCCTTAATACACACAGGGGTACAGACCAGCAGCTCTCTCTCCCTGTCATGATCACAAATCCTCCCTGTTTCACAAATATATAAATATTTGTATCATTTTCATTCACGTTGTTAAAAAGAGTAACTTTCTGAAATGTATATTCAGGTAATCAGTTTTGAATAATAGTTGCTTTCTGATGTTTGTCATAATTTTTGACATTTCACAAAGCAAGTGTGGTGTTTTGAGGATTCTAAGAGTTGGAGTACAGTGTATTGAGGATTCTGGGAGTTGGAGTATGGCGTGTTGAGGATGCTGGGAGTTGGAGTGCGGTGTGTTGAGGATGCTGGGGGTTGGAGTATGGTGTGCTGAGGATGGTGGGAGTTGGAGTATGGTGGCTCACAGCCCTTTGGCCCCTGGCCCGCAGGAAGAGCCCATTCTGGCCCCCGAGCCCCTGGTGATGGCGGAGCTGGAGCCGCTGATGAGCCAGCTCAACAACTGGAACTTCCCCATCTTCAGCCTGGTGGAGAGAACGCACGGCGACGGCGGCCGCATCCTCAGCCAGGTGCGTCTGCGCAGCTCAGCCCTCCAATCAGAGCGCGGCACCCGCCCCGGGTCCCCGATCGCGGTCACCGTTCGCGGGAATCCCAGTAGAGCGTTCGTTTCACACAATTTCACACGCGGGTTCCATATTTCTGCTGTATCTGAAACCCAACAGCCTCGCTCTACTTTGAGTGGCCTGAAAGGCAGGCGCACTGTCACTGCAGTGCGCACGTGGATAATTACACCGCGAATAATAGCGTAAGGACTGAATTTGAATTTTGAACTTTTGCACGCGTGAAATTCCCACCGCGAGAACACCCAATGCGTGCGCCGGCTCCCGCTTACGGTCATGTCTGTGGTGACCGCGGTATAAATCAAATGCCACCACGAACGAGCTTTACCGTTGTAATTACAATGTAATAGTGTGCACATACATGGTAGTTACAATGTAGTTACACAGGTACTAGGGCTGCTACGTGGAACGGAACCAATACTTCTGTGTTATTTGGTGTTTGTGAATATCTTGTATTTGCCTATGGTTTGTTTGTGTTGTGCATCGATCAAATTATTTGTTGGGGGGGGACGTAGACTTCCCAGAAACCATCTGGGGTCTCCGCTTTGCGATTTTACCTCGCTGCTTACGTCCAAACTGTTAATTCACTTGCTCTTGAGCCGTGAATCAACCTAACCATCCCTCCAGCTGTTCTTCCCCTGGGCTCGCTCACTCAGAACCTCATCCCCCTCTTAAAAAAGGAAATAAAAATAAAATAATTTTTAAAAAAGAGCAGATGCAGGGTCTCCGGCAGGTCACGGGTTCAAATCCCGGGGCTCAGAGCCTGCTCTACCCGTGAGCGCTTAATCCGAGCGGCTTCAGTAAGGCTCCGCTAAATCTCTCCCCCTCCCCCCCCCTCAGGGGCATCTTTAAAGAAAAAGAGCATAATTTAACGGCATTAAACTCAGCAAAGGTTTTTTCCTCTTTCCCCTCAGGTCTCCTACAGGCTCTTTGAAGACACGGGGCTGTTCGAGACGTTTAAGATCCCCGCGCGCGAGTTCATGAACTACTTCCACGCCCTGGAGAGCGGGTACAGGGACATACCGTGTGAGTGGGACTCGAACAGAGGAAGCCGGCGAGCTTTTTCCGGAAAATCAACGTCACCTCGAATGCATTCGCCGTCAAAATTAATATCTCGTTGAATGGATTATTTTTCACTTCTTCAGTCTCTTAAGGTTAAGGTGTTGAAAAAATACGTCTCGTAAAAAAAAAAAAAAACAGACCACTGTACTAATGTATTGATTTGAAGTAATACCTCAGACGTACCACAAGAGGGAGACAAATGCCTTCAAGTTACATTAGCGTTCCTTTTGCCAGAAAGGTTATATTGTGCTGCTCTCTAGTGGATTGGTTATAATATTACAGCAGCCTTTGCTCTTTCCTTGTCCAGATCACAACAGGATCCACGCCACCGACGTGCTGCACGCGGTCTGGTACCTCACCACGCAGGCCGTCCCGGGCCTGCCCAGCCTCGTCAACGACCACAGCTCCGCCAGCGACTCCGGTAAGCCCCCCCCGGTGGGCACGCAGGAGGCGTGGGGGGGGGGGGGGGGGTTGGGTGCCGAACGTCGACGCGTCAGCAATCAGCGGGAGCGGTCCTATTTCGAAACCGTCGCTCAGAGGTTTCATTAACTGTTCCCCGCTACGTCTGCTTCGCGCGTCACGCGAGGCGTTCGGCTCGAGTGTGGCGAATTACCGCAGTCAATCATAATAATAATAATAATAATAATAATAATAATAATAATGGCTTGCACTTATATAGCCACTTTCCTCAGATTCAAAGCACTTTACAGTAACGAGCAGGACACCTGGGTGACGCGCGGCGGCCATTTTGTGCCTGGACGCTCAGCACGCATTAGCTGAAGTGGAGAGGGGGGGGAGAACAATTTCAGCCAGCGATACGCGCTGTGTCTTTTAAGAAAGCTGTGCTGGAATTTCCATCGCACCAATCGGGTGCAGTTGTGAAGAGTGTATTGGTGGGGAGGGGGGGGGGAGGCGGGGTTATGGGCGGGGCCTAAGCGCAGTGTCATCTCCGTCCCCCCCCCCACCCCCCCGCCCCGCCCCTGTGCAGACTCGGACAGCGGCATCACGCACAGCCACATGGGTTTCCTGCTGTCCAAGACGTACGCGGCGTCCGAGGACGGCTACGGATGCCTGTCGGGCCTGGTCCCCGCCCTGGAGCTGATGGCGCTGTACGTGGCCGCCGCCATGCACGACTACGACCACCCGGGCAGGACCAACGCCTTCCTGGTGGCCACCGGCGCGCCGCAGGTGGGCCGGCGGCGGCGACGATGTCATGTCCACTGCGTGATGATGTCACGCTGCGTTCATTTCACTGTAGTTCATAAATAGCTCTGTTTTCTCCAGTGCTGCCTCGATCATAAACATAATCAAATTATTTCCCCTTTTTAGGCATATCGCTTAACTACCAACGACGACATCATTTCCAAATAGCCTGCATATCTACATCTATGCATCATTTACTTTGCTGCATCTCTTCCTTATATTGCTGCTAGCTGTTACAATGTGTCTCTATAAATCTCTGCAGTTTTCTGGTGCATTTGCCAAACTGTGAGGTACCACTGGGTGCTGAGTGGCTGTCAGGGTGCTGGTTCGTGGCCAGTAGGACACGGGTTTACATCCTGATTTTCCTGCTGATGAACTCCTAAGCACAGCAGGCGATTAGGGGGATGGATGAGAATAACTTCTCTAACCTGCCTGCCCAGCTAAAAGAAAATGTCCTCACAGTGTCAGTGGAATGTTTAGCCAGTGATATTACGTGGCAGCAACATTGTGTGAGCGCTCTGTGTCAGCTGGGGCTGGCCAGTCACCGCGTCGTCCGCTATCGCCCCCCCGCAGGCCGTCCTGTACAACGACCGCTCGGTGCTGGAGAACCACCACGCCGCCTCCGCCTGGAACCTGTTCATGTCGCGGCCCGAGTACAACTTCCTGGTCAACCTGGACCACGTGGAGTTCAAGCGCTTCCGCTTCCTGGTCATCGAGGCCATCCTGGCCACCGACCTGAAGAAGCACTTCGACTTCCTGGCCGAGTTCAACGCCAAGGTGAAGGCCGCGCCCCCCCCCCCCCCCTCCCGCCGTACGCCAGACCTCAGTCCCGCCCCCGCGCCGCGCGGCGTGGCTGCAGGGCCGGCTCGTTAGCACGCGCTGCATCCTTAACGAGGCTCAAACCCAGCCCCCAGGGACCTCATTCTCCACTAGAAAAAAAAGCTGTATTTTTACCGTAAAATGTTTGTAAAAATTTACAGTATTTTTTTTTTTTTTTTCATTGTCAGTCATGTAGAGGAAAGCCAGTAACCCCACTCATTGAACGGCCATCCCATAAAATAACAGGATTTATACAGTTTTTTTCACTTCATTAAATGTTTTTTTTCCCAGGCAGCACTGCTGCCAGTCTTTGCGCCTTTGTTTTTAACGAGGCATTTCTTTTTTGCGGTGTATATGGGCCTGAATGCATCTGTTAATGAGGATGTCAGCCTGGCTGTAATTTCGTTTGTAAAGGAAGGCAATAGCGCACAAACCTGATTACTTAATTGATTAATTGATTTAGGTCCTTAATTGCAGCCGCCTGGTTATTGGCAAAGGGAAAGGAGCCAAACATGCATTCTGAGTGAAACTCGCGGGAAGAGCGTAGATTCGGTGTGCCGGAGGGGTAAAACCGGCTTTTTTGGGAGAAGCCCGTCCTGACGCGGTGTCGTCTGTGTGTGTGTGGTAGGTGGGGGATGACGGGAGCCCGGGCATCGACTGGGCCAATGAGAACGACCGGCTGCTGGTGTGCCAGATGTGCATCAAGCTGGCCGACGTCAACGGGCCCCTGAAGAGCCGGGACCTGCACCTGCAGTGGACCGAGGGCATCGTCAACGAGTTCTACCAGCAGGTGGCGCACACGCTCACGCTGTCCGCACACACACACTGTACTGACACGCACAGTACAGGCAATTATATCATGCAAATGCTTTCACGGTACAATTTCACAGTGCAGCACTATCACAGTAAAGACACTCACAGTACAGACACTTTTACAGTACAAACACTCACAATAAAGGAATTTTTACAGTACAGACTCTTTCACAGTACAGACATTCACAGTGAAGGCACTTTTACAGTACAGACTCTTTCACAGTACAGACATTCACAGTGAAGGCACTTTTACAGTACAGACTCTTTCACAGTACAGACATTCACAGTGAAGGCACTTTTACAGTACAGACACTCACAGTACAGACTCTTTCACAGTACAGACACTCACAGTGCAGGCACTTTTACAGTACAGACACTCACAGTACAGACTCTTTCACAGTACAGGCACTCACAGTGAAGGCCCTTTTACAGCAAAGACTCTTTCACAGTACAGACACTTTGACAGCACCGTCAGCTTATTTTAGCACGTTCACAGGAAGCAGCCGCGCTCACACCGTCTGGTTACTACGGCGATGCGTGTTACATAACAATCTATCAATAACGTGTCTGAAAAGGGCATCTCACCTTGCTGCTCATCCACGGAAAAACACCGACGCTGATGCAGCAACGTACAAAATGACTCAGAAACAGGCCCTTTTTACCATCACCATCCCGTGTGCGAACAGATGTTTTCATTCCTTTTTCTCACCGCCCCCCCCCCCCCCCGGTTCTAACTGCAGGGTTATTATTGCAGGCCTTTCTGATCACCTCAGCCTCCAGTTCCCAGGTGCCACTTTGAGCAACGGCACAGCAGCCGCGTCCAATCGGGTCGCTCTCTCAGCCTCTCAGGACGGATAGCCTTCTTCCCCCCCGTAACTATAGTACAGTTAGGAAGGTCCTGCCAGGTTTTTTTTAGGCGCAGTCTGAGCGCGCTCAGTTTTGTCTGCCCGCCGTTTCTCTGGACGGGCCCTTTCGAGCGGGCCGGGGTTATTACCGCGGCGCTCCTCGCCCCTGCAAGGGGTCCCACAACGCCACGCTCCAGTAACGACGCTGCCGATTGGGCAGGGGGCGGCGGTAGGCTGCCCGTAACGGTGATCCTGATTGGACGGAGCGCGCAGACGCGAGCGAGCGAGCGAGGGGCCGAAGTGATCGTCATCCGTTAAACGCGAGCTCTGACACGGGGCCACGGGACACTCGTGGGGGGGGGGGGGGGGGAGGGAGGAGCCCTGTTTTTGTAGAAGGTTCCGGAAAGCGCCGTGCTGTCGGGAGAAAGCGCCAGCGACGCGCCCCCCCCCTCCTTTCCGACTGCCGGATCCGGCTCGACCCCCCCCACCGCCCCAGCCCCCGCCCCAGCCCGGCCCATCGTTTCATCGTCCCGCGCACGCAATTCGAAAAAAAAAAACAAATAAAATCATCCTCCAAATACATCCAACACCATCCGCTCCCAAAGGCTTCCTCCCCCTCCCTCAGTTCCTGTTTCTCTTTGTCCTTTTTTTTTTGGGGGGGGGAGGGGGGGCGGGGCTGTCTGGAGGCAGCGTCGCGTATCGCGCCCCTCTGACAACACCTGCGCCGGTTTCCCTGGCAACGGTACAGACGTCTCGCCGGCGGTGGCGGTGGCGGCGGCTGCACGCACCTCCAGACAGCGCCGCTCGTTCCAGCGCCGCGATAGGCCCGCGCGGGGGGCGCGGTATCGGCCCCTCCCACTGGCCGCCGGCGGGTCCTGAGCCGGGGGGTCTCCGCTCTCATCTGTAAAGGGCTGGTGAGGGTGCAGGTTTTTTTACTTTAGCCCCAGCGCTAACACACCCGGCTCTATTTATACAGGGTTCTGATTGAAGACCGTGATTAGTTGAATAGCTACATCGGGCGTCGCTTTGCTGGGCCAAAACAAAAACCTGTGCCGACACCGGCACCCGTTTCAGGTTAGATTGGACACCCCCTGTAGAGTCACTGTAATAGACTCCGGAGGTGGAAAAGCCGGGTCCAGAAAGTTAAAAGTCCTCCCCGGTGTTTTGTTCCAACCGCCTGGATTTGCTAATTAGCACAATTCATCTGCCAGGTGGTAGAGGAGCTAATCAGTGAAATCAGCTGAGTTCAGGGGTGGAAGAGAAACACACGGCAGGACTTTTACTCTCTGAGCCGGGGTCTTTCCACCTCTGGTCTCCATTATCATTTCTAACTTTGCCCTGTGCAGCCATAGTATGAAAATTATCAAAATAATATGAAAAAATATGTTATATGAGTACAGCAGCTGTACGGAATATACACCGTTAGGGAAGTCCTGTCACCCCCCCTTCGCGGTTTGTCCTTTAATCTTGACAGGTTATGAAGATGGGCCACTTTGTTATATATATAAAAGTAAACCTTTGACACATACATTGCAGCTTTTCACCATATATAGGCAAATATGCAAATTTTTGCCGCTCAGCATCGCAATACGTGTGCCACACTCCTGTAAAATATATTATCTTCGGAAATATATCATTGTATTTAGCAGAAGTACACGTATTCACCATATATTGCAGTATATTTGCGTGAGGGAAGGTATGGTGGGTGTGCTTTTGATTGTGGCGGGGCACAGGGAAGCCACTTACTCGGGTGGGTGGGTGGGTGGGGGGGTGGGGGCGGGGGAGAGGCGATGGGGGGATGGGGGCGGGATGTGTCTGCTTGATAGATGCGATGCAGCTAGCCAGGTCTGCTCACATAAATCAATTTGGATTCACTCTGTTGTAAGTCACTCTGGATAAGAGCGTGTACTAAAGGAACGTAATGTGCTGCTGTTGTTGTTGTTGTTGGTGGGGGGGTGGGGGTGAGGGCGAGGGTGGGGGGGGGGGGGGCGACGGAGGACTCACGGCGGGTGTTGGCGGTGCCGTTTCCAGGGTGACGAGGAGTCCAGCCTGGGCCTTCCCATCAGTCCCTTCATGGACCGGGCGGCGCCGCAGCTGGCCCAGCTGCAGGAGTCCTTCATCGCGCACATCGTGGGGCCCCTGTGCGGCTCCTACCACTCCGCCGCCCTCATGCCCGGCCGCTGGGCCGAGCGCGGGGACGAGGAGGAAGAGGAGGAGGAGGAAGAGGACACGGCGGCGGCGGAGGAGGACAACGCGTACGCCGGCTCCGTGGCCTCCCGTAAGCCCCGCCCACCTTCCGGGTCATAACCGCGGAACGGCCGCTCGGGCAAACGCGTAGCCTTGGAGACACGTCAGAGGTGTGAGTTAGCCGGATAACTGCATTGAGTAAAACCCGGAACAGCTCTTTTTTTACTTCAGTCCGTGTTCCAGATTAGGGGAGGTCTCCGGGTTTTACTCGCTCCGTGATCCTGCTTCATCAAACAGGGCCCAGAACTCCCCAGTAGCCAGTGAGTTTGCTTTTTTTCAGAGGCCTGGTTCAAGTAGTTCTCAAACTCGGTCCTGGGGGCACTTCTGCATGTGCTGGTTTTTGTTACAGCCAATCTCCTGCTCAATTAAGGTTGTTGAACACACGTGTTTAAATTAGTTCATAATTGTTCCTTTAATCTCATTAACACAATGCTGGTTTGGCTCGTTTATCATTTGCTTTTTCTTTGAATTCTTCATTAGCTACCGAACGGTTAGTTTCAGTGGCCAGGCGTCCACACTTTCACCAATTAGCAGCCTGTCGATTTACCTCAGTCCTTTAATGTGATCGGTCGAAAACGTTTTTTCCTCTCTTTCCGTAATCGTTCGCAACGTAAAGTGATAGCGTAGCGCAACGTGAATACGGGACTTTTATTCTCAGCAACACAGTGTGGCTTAACGGGGGCAATCCATCACCAAACACGAAAAGCACCTAATAAAAAAAAAAAAATCTAATAAAAGGAAAAACGAGCAGCTCGTTAAAGTTCCGGGATTGCGATCGCGTTCGGGAATGAAAACCAGCACACACGGCGTCTTCGGGACGCGGTCTGAGAACCGCTGGTCTAGCGGTTAACCCTTAACCAATGGCAGAAATCTGAAAACATCCAAACCTTTTTTTTTTAGACGACATAAATCGCATCCGTAGCGAAGGCGCTGATCAAATACGATGTAATTCAGAGAAACCGAGCTTCAGCTCGATTCCACGTTGGTCCAAGATGAACACGGATCGTGGCAGTAAAAAAAAAATTCTAAACGTACCAAAGGGTAGAACCATTTAACACAAAAAAGGTACATATAAAATGTTTCAGGAAGCAAATGCGTGCTATATGAAAGTAATCAAATAAAAAAAATAACAAAACAGAAATAGCAGCGAAAGCTTTCTCGCTACACTCGCCCTTTCACTTCACGCAGTACCCTCGGAAAGATCTAGAAGGTGAACGGGCTCGAATTCCTCGACCCGAAGGAAATTCCAGGAAATGAACCAGAAAGGAGGCTGCATTGCTCTCCACTAAAACACACAATGAAAAGAAAAGGGCGTGCGACACTCACTCTCCCTCTCGCTCCCTCTCTCTCTCAATGTCAATTTCAAAGTGCTTTATTGGCATGACAAATATAGGCACTTGTGTTGCCAAAGCAGTGGTTACAACATACAGCTATGTACAATGAATCCGAGAATGTGAATTTGTTATATAAAAATATAAAAAATATATACAAAAATATCAGTAAGTGGTGTTAGGGGTGTGTGTGTGTGTGTGTCTGACTATCTGTGTGTTGTGTGCATGAGTGAATATTGTGTGTCTGCTTGTACGCGTGTATGCTCTCTCTCTCTCTCTCTCTCTCTCTCTCTTTCTCTCTCTCTCTTTCTCTCTCTCTCTCTCTCTCTCTCTCTCTCTCTCACACACACGCACATGCCTTACGTTTAGATTTACATTAAGGCGTTCTGCAGACACTCTCGCCCACCACTTCCGTAAGCGCGCGCATAATGGCTGCCGAAGAAGCGGAGCGGATAACATCGGCGCCGCGGGCGATGGCGGTCGATAGATAAACCCGCCGCGGGGTCGAGTGCCAGCGGGCGCGATCGAGAATCGCGGGGGGGGGGCTTAGTCGCAGACGAGCTCGTCGGACGCGCGATAGATCGAGCCGGTCACCCAGCCTGCGATTAGCTCTCGCAGTTCACGGATTTACGTTTGACCCTTTGAGGTGTGAGGTCACAAACGTGCGATTAGAATGTTCGTAACCGAACGTTCTAATGCTGATGTCACAATCGCTGCTGGCGGCAGAGTTATAGAACACTGAATTAAAAAAAAAAAAACATTCTATAAAGGCTGCTCTCCAAAGGGTTAACACAGATAGGAGTTTAATGGTCTTCTCCGTCCATTTCTCAGCACGGCTTGTTGTTCCCGCTGCGTTTGCTGAGCTCAGGGCGTCTTCATTAGACACAGCCGCTGCGGTGTTTAACTTGTCCGGCCCCCCGATTGCTTTTTGTCTAGCCGGTGATTAAAGGCCAAAAGCGAGGCTTGAAATGCTAATGTTCTTTAAAGGCCGTGGAGAGCTTAGCATAGCGGAGGAGCGCGGCGGGGGTACGAGCGGTCACCAGGACCCGAAAGGAGGGTTTAACCCGAGGGGCTTGAGTCCGGCGCCCCGGTGGAGAACAGGGGGCGGTTAAACCGCGGGATTGGGGTTCCCCTCACGCTCTTCCGTTTCCCCCTTTTTTTCGGCATGTCCCAGGGAGCGGGACGGAGAAGAGGCGGAAGGCGCTCTGCCCGATGACCCGCCACCTGCTGGAGAACCACCGGATGTGGAAGGAGGTGATCGCGGAGGCGGGGCCGAAACAAGGGGAGGAGGAGGAGGAGGAGGCGGAGCCGGCTCGCCGCGGCAACCCCGCCGAGCCCAGCCCGGCCATCCACGAGGAGGAGGAGGGGGAGGAGGAGGAGGAGGAGGAGGAGGAGCCGGGCAGCAAAGGGGCGGGGCCCGAGGAAGGCCCAGTGCGGCGGGCGGAGTCGGAGGCGGAGCTTGAGGCCCCGGAGTCCGAAACCGCCGAGGAAGAGGAGGGGCTGCCAGATTGACACTGCTGACGAAGAGCGAGCCAAAACATTGTTTTATTTTTGCTTTTTTAAAAACTGATATTTTTACTGGCAGCACATGACTTAGACACAACACTGTAGAAGTTTGGGGAGTATGTGCCTATAGGAAACAGGGTGGGGTGAGGGTGGGGTTTTTGGGTAGGAAGGGGCGGGGCTAAGGATCCATTTGGGGAAGCTTCCATCCTGTATTATTGGACCACGAATCAGACACCACTAGGCGGGTGAGCCTGACCAATCAAAATCCCCAAAGCAACGTGCACACGGCGGACTCTACGGACTGCTCTTTTTTTCCTGAGAGAAATATTTTTAAATAAAATAACTGTATTTAAAAAAAAAAAGAAAGGAGAAACAATGAAACACATTTTTTTAATTTTATTTTTATTTGTGGTTTGATTTGACACAACAAACTTGTCTTGTAGCGGGATTTACAGCATTTCCCCAAATGAGGTGTTTGTTTTCTCTGTTTGTCCCGTCTCCGTCTGTCCGTCCCATCTGTCTGGGCGCACGCGGTAAGCTAGCTGCGCGAGCGTCTGCCCGGAGCCCATTCCAGCGCGGGCTAGCGGGCTAACGGGCTAGCGGGCTAGCGGGCTAGCGGGGCGGGAATAGTGCGAGTCTTAAAGCTCTATCCCGGCTTCCTGGAAAGCACAGCGAGGTTCGCACCACGTTTTTTTTTTTTTTTTCTTCCTGGCGGTCAGTCGTCCTGGTCTGGGAAGCCCACCGTGGTCCCGCGGTCCCCCTGCACTGTCCACCCACCTGTCAGTCGGCTTTCTGGTCCTCCTCCCATCTCGCTTTATCACCTGCTGGTTTTCATTATTGACCCTGGCTGTTTCACACCTTCATACTAGTGTGTCTTCAGCCCTGTTCCTGGAGATCTGCCCTCCTGTTAGGTTTTGCATTTCAACCCTAATTTGGCACACCAGACTCCACTAATTAGCAGCACAATGAGACCTCTAGCTGTTGAATGAGGTGTGTGTGTGGCTTTGTTAGGGTTTGAGTGAAAACCTACAGGACTGTAGATCTCCAGGAGCAGGTTTTCACTCACAAACCCCGACAAAGCGCACGTTCAACAACTAGAGAATCTCATTGAGATGCTAATTAGTGGAATCGGTGCCAGACTTGAGTGGAAATGAAAACTTGCAGGCTGGTGAACTCCGGGAACAGGGTTTGGAACCACAGCTTGGTTTCCTCGCAAACAGATGGCTAGCAAGGGAACTACTCGTATGAACTACTTGTAACTGTTGTTTTGTACCACCTGTGGCACACCTTAAAGCGACGCCGCAGTCCACATCAAAGTTGGTGCTCAGCGGCGCCGAAGCAGTACCTCGACACGGACCGGGCGCCGGCCCCCCAGCGAGAGGCACCCGTGCCCTTTCACAGAGAACTTCCACAGGCCGCGTTCCAAAAGTGCACGACCGGCGCGCGCAAAGGCGTAGAATCTGTCTGGTTTCGGTTCGTCCAGGGACGGTCGAGGTCTGCCGGTACACAGCCAGGCGAACACCGGTAAACGTCTTAGCCTTAGTGGCGCTGATCTGGGTTTTCGACCCGGAGTAATTCAGTCCTCCGTTTTTGCTTGACAAATTACCAAGACGGAAATGACAGAGCGATAACAGCGGATTTGGTAGTGCAGTTTGGTACTATGAGTCAGCACCCAGAGGCATAAGAAAGAGGCGCTTCTGTTTCACAGTAGACCCGTTAAAAAAAAGTCCTGGCGGGAGGAGTCGGTTTTGCTCCAGACTTCGGAGAACTCTGTTCTCTGTTGACGTTGGGCGCCTGAGCCTCCGCTGCAGGGGCGGGCATGTTCTGGAACTTTCCAGCTCGCGGGGGGGGGGGTCTCCTGGTCCGGGGCACCGGCGGTCGAACGGGCCAATGCGGCGCGACCGTTGCGACCCCTCACCCGTAAGACTGTCCAATCAGTAAGTTGGTGGGCGGGGCCTCTACTCACAAGAGACTCTAGAAGGCAGTGGGTTTTTTTTTTCTCCCCCCCCCTATTTAACTTGATGTATCCTTGCAGATCTAATGGCCATCTTTGATAAACAGGCACTGAGATTAGTAATAATTGCACCGCGGGTTGAAGGGGAAGATGGACGGAACGGCTGCTTGCTTTTTTCTATGCTTTACCCCAATCTCTCGAGATCTTAATCATTGCAGACCGGAGCTCGTTTTTGCAGCGCCGTAGCTTTGAAGCGACGCTAATTAAAACGCTACGCTCGGCGTCTGCAGAAGGGCGCGTTTCCCTGACCGTGGCGAACGCCCTCTTATGTAACCGCCCGCTATCCTGCAGAAAATCGTTTTTCACCAAAAGCCGTCTCCTGCCGACGTCAACACTTCTGCGTCCTGAACGTTGTCATTGCGCTCTGGGGTTTTTTTTTTCGGGAAGAGAGAACCTCTTTCTGTTTTTTTTAAGGGTTTTTTAGTAATACAACTCGTCCGTTTAACGCCTTTGTTTTTTCGTTCGTTCAGTTACGAGTGCTGAAAAGAGTAAAATTCTCCGAATCAGATCTTGAATTCTGCCCCCTAGTGGCAGTGGGGTTTAAAGCTCAGAACGGAACGTTGACCGTTGCTGCAGCCTGTGATTGGCTGATTCCGGCTCGTCGTGGCCCCGGGCACACGCCGGCTCCCGATCGGCTGAATCATTCCACTTCTGTGCTCCCTTAATGTAAAGCAGGGCCGCGAGCTCCGCCCCCCCTCCCCTCCCCTCCCCCTCTGCGTTAGCTCCTCCCCTCCCACCGTAGCTCCTCCCCCAACGTCAAAGACACACCGCGTCCTTCGCTTCTCTTCCCTCTTCCCCCTCCTCCCCTTTAAAAACGCTGAAACGTCCCTGGAAGACGTCGCGCTCGAAACGCGTCCAATCGATGGCAGGGATTTTCCGAGTCGCCGCCGTCCGAGCGGTGTAATCTTTCCACACGCTGCCCGCGGCGCAGAGACGGTTGGGGAGGGGGGGGTTTGTATCATGGCAAAGCATGAATGGGGGCGGCCGCACGCCGGCAGAGTCTGAGTCCGGCGGCGGCGGCGGCGGCTTCGTTAAGTCGCGGCACGTCCGCAGGACGGGGCTTTAATCGGGCGGGCGGCGCGGCGCGGCGCGGTCGTCTGGGCCCGTCCCCCAGCTGCCCTCTGCGTGGCCAGCGAGCCGTTACTCACACACGCTCCGCCTGTGGCGGGGGATCTGTGTCCCGTGAGAGGAGGGGCTGCTAGCTCTCGGGCGGCGGGGACGCCCCATCCTACCCTGTTAAAACCACACGCACATGCACACATGCGCTCACACACACACAGATACATGCACGCACAGACTCACACACACAGATACATGCACGCACAGACTCACACACACAGATACATGCATGCACTCATACACACAGACACATGCACACATGCACTCACACACACACAGACACATGCATGCACTCACACACACACAGACACATGCATGCACTCGCGCACACACAGACACATGCATGCACTCGCACACACAGACACATGCACGCACAGACTCACACACACAGATACATGCATGCACTCGCACACACACAGATACATGCATGCACTCACATGCACACAGACACATGCATGCACTCACACACACAGACACATGCACGCACAGACTCACACACACAGATACATGCATGCACTCGCACACACACAGATACATGCATGCACTCACATGCACACAGACACATGCATGCACTCACACACACATAGACACATGCATGCACTCACACACACACAGACACATGCATGCACTCACATAGATACAGATACACACACACACACACTCCAACACACCCTCTCTCACACACACATACACGCAAACACGAATGCACGCACAAGCACACACACTCTCACACACACAGATACACCCTCTCACACATACACACGCAAACACGAATGCACACACACACACGCGCACCCAGACCCTCTGCCTTCAGCGATCAGAAATAACACAGCACTTCACACTTGGGTAGTTCCGTGTGCCTAATCTCAGTAATCTCCAGACAAGAAATTTCAATTTCGGTCCCGCTCGTTTCATATTTCATATTTTTATTTGCATCTTGTAAAGCGCCGTGTCAGTTTATCCGCTAATGCACTGCTTCTCAGTCTCAGTGCGGGGGGACCCCCCCCCCCCCCCCCCCCGTGTGTGTGTGCCGGCTTTCCTTTCGCCCAGTCTCACTCCAGGTTGTTCGACACGCGTTTCTTTCGATGTTCTTTCGTAAAATCTTTCCTTAATTTTATGAACGCTGTGCAGGTTTGGCCGGTCGTTTTCTTCCTTTTTCGAATTCCCCGTGATCTAACGAACGGTTCGTTTTCGCGGACGCGTCCGCGCTTCCGCCGGTTAGGAGCGCGTCGATTCACCTCTCAGTCTTTAATTTGACAAACGTGCGTGATCGTTTGCGATACGGCACATTACATTACATTACAGGCATTTAGCAGACGCTCTTATCCAGAGCGACTTACACAACTTTTACAAAGCATTTTTACATTGTATCCATTTATACAGCTGGATATATGCTGAAGCAATGCAGGTTAAGTACCTTGCTCAAGGGTACAACGGCAGTGTCCTTACCCGGGATTCGAACCTACGACCTTTCGGTTACAAGTCTAGTTCCTTACCCACTGTGCTACACTCCGGCACGGTAAGCACAACGTGAACGTGGGCCTGTGTGACTTAATAATCTCTCAAAACTGGAATGGTGTGTAATTAAGAGGAACGCAAACAGCTTGTTCAAATTTGCAGGACCGCAATTGTGTTTGGAATGAAAACCAGCGTGCGCAGGGCCACCTATGTACACTGGCCTGAGAACCACCACCTCAAGACAAAATGTTAACGGCTAGAAAGTGTCGAAAACTGTGTCCCTTTCTCTGTCCTTCCTCGTGCAAAATAGCGTTCGAATGAAATTCAATTTTCCCGAATTTATTATTTGCCTCTTGTTTTATTGCGGCCCCTCAAAATTAAAGTTATTTAAAGCGCCATTAAGGCAACGAGTCTAATATCGGACAATCTGAGAAAAACTCGATCCGCCCAGTCTGGGTCTCTTCATAGCTGCGAGTGCACAAACGCAATTTAGACGCGAGTAAGCGATTGGACGCGATTATTAATTTCTCGTCCAATCAGCGACCGGCAGACTCGTGACACGCGTGGACATTTTTTCGCAAAAACGTCAAATTGAAATCCACTGTGGTGATATTGAACTGCTATCTCGTATGCAAGCAACTTCACATTACAGGCATTTAGCAGACGCTCTTATCCAGAGTGACTCACATGTCTATTTTACACAGCAGTTACATTGCATCCATTTACACAGCTGGATACATACTGGAGCAATGCAGGTTGAGCACCTTGCTCAAGGGTACGACGGTGTGTCCTACCGGGGAATCGAACCTGCGACCTTCAGGTTGCAAGACCGGCTCCTTACCCATTATACTACTACACTGCCACCCTACTCATCATGAGGTGTTGTCGTGGCAAGTCACGTCTCTCCAGTCCTATGTTTTTTTTTTTTTTTAGGTTGTCCCGCTTTTAAAATGTTTTATATTTGTCATATTTCTTTGCACCGTGGAATCTGCATATTAAAATGAGCGCCACGCCCTCACCTGTTTCAGCCACTCTGTCATCTGTTATCTCAGCTGAGCTCACCCGGACAAACTCACGCTAGCTGCGCTTTCGCATTTGTATTTAAGCCAGCTGGGCTTAATTTTTGCAGAATTTTGAGGACAAGTACCTCAGTTACAGGACACGCTAGTTGTCGCCTCAGCAGGGTGTCCTACGCGCAACCTTCAGGTCACAGACTCAGTTTCAAAAACCGGTGTTTCCCTACCGTTGAGTAATAACTTGTAGCTGCGTAGCGTTCGTTGAAAAAAAATCTCCTGTCTTCCATGCGATGATGGTGATGTCAGAAGCATCTCACTGGAAAATTGGGGACTGTGGACTGTCGGAACTGCAACCCAGGCCTCTCTCAGACAGGGAGCTGCATTTCAGACCAGCCCCCCCCCCCCCCCCCCCCCCCCAGGCCGTCCTGCATTTTAACCCCCGCTCTCTTTTCCTCCGGCAACGCGGAGGAACTCCTTTTCTCAAAGCAGGAAGTCGGTGTGGGACGCGGGGGGGTCTCGCCGGTGATTAACTGTCTCTGATTAGGACGGGTCTCCTCCAGGGGCCGGATTTGATTCGGCGAATCGTAATTTACGGCCTGGCTGCCCGTGAACTCCCGCGCGAATCGCATCAATCCTGGGCGACGCGTCGAGTCTTAAAATTGAAATTTCCTTACAGTTGTTTCAGCCATTACTGCTCTCACCCTCCAGCTAGTCGGGTCTGGGAGAGAATGCTGTTATGTTGTGGTTTCTCTTAGTCCTCCTGCGTCTTTGTGGAATTGCCATAACCAGTGAAATGCGTATTAGACATTACAAGGGGACCCAAACAAGCTTTGTAATTCTATAAATAAGGAAATTTAGAACTTGTATTTTTTTATACATTTGGCACTTGATGGACTGAATAATTCTGTTCTTACGACTGGTATTTTGCACTCAATACATGTAGCAATACTTTTAAAGAGAGAACTATGTAATTCACAAGTATTTGTTAAGTGAACGACTCAGTTTATGGTTTATCGACGTCCTGTTTTTGTACAAAATGTATGTTGTACAGATTAAAAATTTTAAATGACAACAAAAAAAGACTTTTATATATATTCATTTTGATTGTATTTTTGGAGGGGGGGGGGGGGGGGGAGTTATAGACACACCTGTAGTTCCATTGCTGGCAAGCATACTGGTAGTGCCTGTTGGTGTACTTTTAAAGCAAATATATATTGAGATGACTCACTGAATTATGTGGATGTTGTGACCTGAATGGGGTTGAATAACATGTGTTTCATTCTGTGGTGTATACACATCTGTGTTTTTCTTTTTTTTCCCGCATGACCTTCAACAAATTTCCAAAAAAATTTTTAATACACTGTGAAGAGTTTCGGCCAATTCCATTTAAATGAATTAAATTCAGCAAATCAACTGAAGTTCAATAAAATATATCTTATCTTAAGTTCAATTCGTCCACTGCGCGTAAAACATTGCGGGCGATGTCGAATTTGCGAATCAAATTTGTGTTCGGCCGCTGGATTCGTTGCGTTGGAAACGAATCGAACCAGAAACGGTTGACAGGAAACGCGCTAGCGTCCCGTTCAATTACGGCGAGTCCTTCCTGCTGGCGGAAAGCAGACGGGACGCGGGGGGGGGGGTAAAGCACAGGGGGGGTAGAGGCACGAAGGACGGCCGGCTGACTGGCGAGCGAAACGCCGGCGGTTGCGTCTGCCCTACGCCTCGGAGCCTCGTCCTTCGCGTCGTCAAATCCAATCGCGGCAAATTGATTGATTTGGGGCTAATCGAATCACCGTCTGGATTTAACCGGCTTATGGGCGTGCTCAAAACGGGGGGGGGGAGTGGGGGGAGAAGCTCGCGTCCGGCAGTGAAAAGCTCCATGACAGCGATGTTGAGAAAACCAGCGCCCCCGGCGAAGATGACTCTGCAGAACCCCCCACGGCTGCCCAATTGACGCGGCGTCGACGGAAAAATCGAGCGCCGGCGGTGAGGTGAGTTCGCGGCCCGGCCCGTCCCGTCCCGAGAGGGGGAACGCTTTGCAAACGAGGAGGAGCGTGACCGTGTTTTCCGGTAGGACCGTGTTTCCGCGGCCATTGAGGGGAGCGCTACAGCGGCTCGTTCCACACCGGGTTACCTTACCCAGCACTTACCCAACGCCGCACCGCTGCACACAACCGCCGCACACGCTCTGATAGAGCTTTCTCGGATATCCTCAGGTCTGGGGGACGGCCTCCAGCTCAGGGCATCGCGCTGTCCAAAGAAAATGCCCACAGACCCAGTAGTCACGTTGCTTTTTGTACCAAACCACCCCCCCCCACCCACCCCCCTCATCCAAAACCGAGGAGAACGCTTTTCTGGGAGCGGCGTGCGGCCTCATTGAGACTGGCGACCATCTTGCCACAACTCCCGCCCGCAGAGAACAGCCCCTAGCGCCGGCTCGCCGGGGCCTGGTAATCTCATTACTCTTCCAGCGTTCGCTCCATCCCCCCGCGCAAAGGTTAAGGGGACCTCTGTCACGGGGGCGGGCGCGCGCGCTAAATGCTAACGAGCTCCGCCGCTCGGCACGACGCAAACTTCCACCTTCCACCCGCGCCTCTCGCGAATACGCAATACATCATCTGAACTTACACGGCGACTGTTGCCATAGAGACCGGGGTGGCGGTGGGAGGAGGGGGGGTTGGAGATTTCACTATGCAAACTTGACCCTTCGGCGCCGATGCGTGCGGATGGATCGGGGGGGGGGGGTGGGGGGGGGAAATGCCTTTCGAAGCCCGAGGCGGGCGAGCGCGCGCCCTCGCTTAGTCACGTACGGTACACGGACTTCTGGGACGCCGCGGTCCTCCGAGCAGCCCAACCGCGGGCTCTGTGTGTGTGTGTGTGTGTGCGCGTGCGTGCGTGTGTGTGTGTGTGCATACCTGTGTGACGTGACCGAGCGTGTGCGTGCGCGCCTTTGTGTCGGGCGCGTTTGTGCCTTCGTGTTGTGAGCGTTCGAGTGTGCGTGTGGGCGTGCATTGGTTTAGACCGAGAGTTTTAATGGCAGCTGGTCATACTGTGGTGACTCATCTGTGCTACTTGCTTTTCATTGCCCATATATATACATATATATATATATATATATATATTGCAATACTTTGCTGTGCTAACCCCACAAGTTGAGTTTCCAAACAGATGGACAGTAATGGTGTGAGATTACTGCACATTGTTTTTGGATAATATGGTATACCCGAAGGTGAATAACCCAGGTTCAGAAAGTAAAAGTCCTCCCCAGTATTTTCTTTCCAACCACCTGGATTTGCTAATTGGCACGATTCTTTGGCCAGGTGGTGGAACTAATCCGTGAAATCAGCTGAGCTGAGTTCATGGGTGGAGGAAACACGCGGCAGGACTTTTACTTTCTAACCCCTGGACTTCCCACCTCTTGGTATACCGCTCATCACAGGGAAAGAATTAGACCAGTGGTCTCTAACCCCGGTCCTGGAGAGCTACAAGGTCTGCTGGTTTTCATAGTGTCTCTGCACTTCATGAATCAATTAATCAATTAGAGCAGTTGATTACACAGTTCAACTCAACTCACCTGGTGTCTTGGGTCTCAATTGTGTGCTGATTTTAAGGTGAAAACAAAAACCAATAGACCCTGTAGCTCTCCAGGACCAGGGTTGGAGACCACTGAGTTAGACTATGGGCTTCTGTGTCCTTGTTCCTTTGAGTTTTTTATTTAATTCAGAAAAACAAAAAGCTGTAGGTTTACTGCAAAAGGTGACCGGCCATGTTAGTCTGAGGAGGAATGGGAGCTCTGAGATGAAGTTGGGACCCGGGCCCTCAGACAGGGTTTCTGTGGTTTAGAGGGGGGTAATTACCGCCCCCAGACCTCAGTGGTGGAGAGAACCTCACGCCCCCCAGGGAAGATGTCCGATTGGACAATAACCAAGCAGTGATGCGATAGTGAGACTTCCTGAACCATAAAGTGGGAGGAGCTATCACCTGTAACAGTTTCAGTTGATCTCAGCATTTTTGTCTACGGAGAGCTGGGTGTTTTGATTGCTTTTCTTTTTTTCTTTTATTTGGTTCTGGCCAACAAAATACTTTCCTGGAGTTTTTGTTTTTCAGTACCAGTTTTTTTGGCAGTTCCGGTTTAGGTTATCTCCCAGTTAGTCCTCTTAACTGTTTAGCCGTTCCTCTCCGCTCTTGTGGCCTGGCCAGTCTTTTTAATCCCCCTTGCTCCAGCTAGGGCGTATCAAATGTCTTGACAGTCTGGTTGCCATGGAGACGAGCCCATAGGGCCCGAGCCCGATATCACTGCAGACAGGATCAAGCTGTTCGGGGGGGGGGGGGGGGGGGGGTGCATTCAGTTCACCGAGCAGCCAGTCGCGTGAGGAATCCTAAAGAGCGCACGGCACCTTACAGGAACCTCAGGCCGCAGTAGTTCCCCCTGTGTGGCAGGGGGCGCTTGACCACATTATTCAAGAAATAATGTAACCAGTCAATACGGAATAACAGACATGAAACCGGTGCTAACTAACCACTACACAGCTACAGTCTGAAAGGTAATAGCACTGTACATGCAGGCGAGATAAAAAATTTAAAAAAAGAAAAAAAATAATGCACTCAGGTGTACCCGTTTGCGGATAAGTTATAGATGTACAATTTTTACAGATGTGGAATTTATTCAGTTATATAAATAAGAGCTTCCCACTCTTTTGTGACTGTGAGGGCAGCAATGCGGCTCATCTTTTGCAATTGCTGCACTTACAGATAAATGCCACTCCGACACAATTCGCCTTTCCGTTCGCAGACCAGCAGCAGGTGAAACGGAAACGAGCTCCTCGTGTTTTGAGCCCGTCCGACTTAATTGCACATCGCAACCTGGGGGGCGGTGACCTTTGACCTTTTTTTTGTTAATCAGGAAAACCCTTAGGCCCGTGCTGCCCAGCCCCGTTCCTGGATATCTACTATACCATCCCCGTAAGGTTGCCATTTCAACCCTAATTTGACACCCCAGATTCTGCTAATTAGCAGCTGGATGAGACCTTTAGCTGTGGAATGGGGTTTCGCTTCGTTAGGGTCGGGCGAGTAGATCCCCAGGAACAAGGGCTGGGAAGTCCAGACATCAGCCCTCAGCTTGGGAGCAGGACAAGAACTGAACCTGGCGTCAAGGTCGATTCAAAACCCAAAAGTCTTTTAAGGTGAGGTAGATAAAAAAAAAGCAGCCCTCGATTTCAGACGGACGACCCCTCTGCGCGCGGGGGGGGGGGGGGGGGGGGGGGGGGGTCCGTACGGTCGAGCGACGGGCGACGGGAAGCGATACGACAGAGCCGACGCCTGCCCTGTCTCCAGCGAGGGCACGGAGGAGGAGGAGGAGGAGAAGGAGGAGGACAAACCGTTTCTACAACGACAAATTGATCTCCGGAACGAAGCGGAACATTCTCTGGCGCTGCCCTCACTCTCCTGGCAGTGCGGTTTAGGCTGGTATCGATCCGGCAGTCACGCCGAGATTAAAAGCTACAGGCGACACGGTCACGCGACCGCCCCGTCTAATTTCCCTGCGTAGCCGAGCGGCACCGTCCTCACAGGGCTGCCGAACCTCATACCGGTAACCGGTCAGCCGCATTTCGGAGAATCCGCGCCCCCGCCCCCCAGGGTTACGATCTCGGGGAAAATGGCGTTTTCTAGATTCGCTGAGGTGTGCGGTACGGCCGCTACTCGCTGCTGACCTTGCGGGGGTGCAGCCGCTACCCCTCGCCAGACCGTCAAAATGGCGGGACCACCAGCTCAGACGCTCGTCGTTGGCTGAAAACGGTCGACGTGGTTCTTCGCGTGCAGGTTGCACCGCAGTGGTTATAGCCGGTGATGGGTTACAGCTACCAGTAGCTGTCAATCGTTCACTTGACTGAACCAATGAAAATGGCTCATCTTCACAGCGAAACGTACACTGCTCCTGCTCAGTCGCTTACTGGTGGCATGGTACAGAAGCTCTGCCCAGTCTGGAGTCATGGTGCTTCATTCCCCTCAGTAATTGCAGTATTGTGTATTCACTACCTACATAGGTCGCTTGTCGTGCAGTATCTTGTCATGAGCAGAACTGCCCTACAATGAACGGACGGCATGTTTGTTCCACCTTACACTGGTTTAGCGCCCCTCGTTAAGTGGATGATACCTTTGTGCGGAGTGACAATACCAGACTCGATACACACCTCCAGACTCATTATGCATTCAAGCCGGGTTTTATAGTGGGGGATTTCAACGCTCGTTCCCCACTGAAATCCCTCTTTAATGACTGCTTGCTAATCGTGGTTTGGGGCTCAGTTCCACACCAACTCAAACTAGTAAAACGTCCAGTGTTGATTCGACTCTAACGGTATGTATGAGTCCTATAGGGGACAGTACGCACTCTGCAGGAGTTGATTCGACATTGAACGTTTTACCGTGCAGTCAAGTTGAGGAAACGAAGTGGAATTCAACCGATTGCCCGATTTGAAAGGGAAGAGGGCCCCAACCCTGTTGGCGGCACGAGGCAAAGTGAGAACCTTTACCGTGAACCATCAGGGGGCGGGGCAAGGTGGTGGCGGGGCGGGGCGGGGCGGGGGGCAGGAATACAGCCTGCCGTGGCCTCATCGTTATGTCTGCCTAGCCGGTCACCGGTCTCGGTACCCCGCCTTGACCATGCCTTGAAGTTAAGTAACTTTTTTTTTTTTCTTTTTAAACGGACACGACTAGGACAGAACGTGCGGTGCAGTAACAGGATGTAATAAACATGAAATGGGTCCGGTGTCTTGCTTGAATGTCTCATGCAGAAGCGCATGTGGAAGTGTACTTCGCTGCCATGTTTTGCTTTGCATTGTCTAACGTTCCTCCCCCTCTACATCTTAAAAACGCCCACACTAATGCTACATTAAGGCCTCCAGCTGCCTTTTTGTTTTCAAAGTAGTGCAACAGAAGTGTTCTTTTTTTTTTTTTTAAAAGAGCACTATATAAGCTAAAGATTTATTGGTTGGTTGGTTGACGACAGACGTATATTAGAAGCAATTTCCCCGCTCCTCCTCAAGAAGGAATTTGACACCTGGATGGATGACCTTTGCATTTTCACGTGCCCAGAATGAAGGATGTAGAAAACAGACCGTATGGGGGTAATACGACTCCTCATGAAGTCATCTAGGACATCAATTAGCACAGAGCACTGGCTATTCTGCGGAAAACGGCACCATCATATATTATTAATACAGCTCAACACAAGCAAACATATGAAACCTTATTAGGAGATCAATAGATTCCTATCATGTATGTCTCAGTAAGCACTTCTTATGAATGAATCGATCTGGCAGTTTCATTATATAAAGTAGATAAAGTACATATCGAATTTAACCCCTGGTATAAGGAAGGAATTCGACTATGCGCTCTTAATGTTGCAGAATATAAAAAGGGGGTTGCAACGAGCTGTTTGTGGGATGCTTTTAAAGAATGTGTTTAAACAAACAAAAAAAGAAACAAAACTAAAACCCAAAAAATACAAATACAGCGAATAATTTCAGAAACAATGCGTGCTATATTGGGTGTCGGCCACTTACGCGGAAGCTAGCGCATCTAAAAAGTAGACTGTTCCTATTGGGCATATAGGCTACTGCACGCGAGAACAAAGGCATGTGGTGGAAAAATGGGATTACTTTCGCAAACGAGACAAAAACAATTCTTTCGAAGGGCGTGTTGCTATGTAACCCGTAATTCACGATTTTTCCAACAATAGATGTCGATAACTCACAGCAGAAAGGTGCAGACACTATCATTGCAGGTGCCGCGCGCCACTGACTGCTGTCTGTCTGGTAGACGTCCCCTTTAATAATCTGCACGTGCTACTGCAGCACATCGCAGAAGTTAACAAAGGCAGGCGCTACTTACGTTCTTTACAACACACGCTGCCTTTCATAATAGAATACGCATTATTGACACAAAAGAACACTTGCACGTGCAGCTCCCGACATCGCCGTCTGACACGCGAGTGCGTGGATGAACACACGGTAAGGTGGTCCTCCTTTTGTGGCGTCAAAAGCACACCGTGCGGGATAGTGCATATGTCAGCGCATGCTGAAGCAGAATGAGCTTGTGGACAGTTCCGAGTGTGAACTGGATACATTCTTGCGAGATAGGGACGCAAAATGAAAGTTTTTTTTGTCTCGCTGGCGTCTGGGATTCGTGCGCGTAAATGAATTTTCTGCTTGGTCGATTTGTGGCATTAATATCACGGCGTAGTATTTTCCTCCTGCTGTTTATTGTGTGAATGGAGTTCGATCGAATCATTCGAGTCTCCTCTCCCTCCACCTCTCTCGCTTGCTCAAGCGGTTGTCACATGTTTCTTTAGTCGACTCATTAGGCTCGAACGTACCATACGCTACCTGAACTGTTCTGCTCCTTTGTGAAGCGTAAATTCGTCTGGTAGACGTCGAGGGAGTAAAGAACTTGAAACAATGCGTGAATAGGCTCGCACGTGGGAGACTTGAACACAACAGCTCACGAGACACACTACCACTAAAAAGCGTTCTGGACAATCCGTGCCCTGCGTTCGTACGCTCCCCAGGAAGTTTTGTGTGAAGCTCGTGACATCAGCTGTTCTTGCACTAACGCTGTCCACGCAACTGCTTTCATCCCCAACGGGGATATACTTAGAAATCCTTAGGTTGTACTGTACAACCCTTCGGAGCAAGACGAAAAGTACAGTACACCAGGCTTTCAATAAAAGGTGATTCGGTAAGTTGTTGCGCCGCTATGAAATGCTGGATGTGAAAAGCATGCGCTTCTTTGTGGATTTTTTTTAAGGATTAAAGAGTCTCATGCTGACACATTTTAGTCAATTTTTTTTGCAATGCAGCACGCCTCAGACAGTGCGCGTTTCGAAGTTTCCACGGGTATCTAGGTCGCGTTGCTCTGAATGAAATTAGCCTATATCTGCTTATTATTAGCAGGGTAAAACGTCCCCACTGTGTTGACCACGCTTTCAGTACAAATCATTATACAGAACATTTACCACAGGACCTTCTATCCTCTACTATTGTCTATGTTTGACCTTTTTCGATGTGAATGAGCTGAATAAGACAGACAATGCACTTGCTATAAAATTACAATTAATGGGATATAGGCTACTCTTGTTTTATTAGTTGGCATTGCATCTGTGTGTCTGTTTATGATGGAAGGCTGGAAGCACTTTTGTCTCGGATGACAATTCGCGTGCATCTATTTTAAGGCGATGTCTGGGCGCATCGGCTCAATATGCATTGGTTAATTAAACAAAGTGCGCGGGTGGTTAGGAATACGGAGCTTGTTGTCATAACCCCTGTCATTGCTATTCGCATCCTCGAGAATCACTACGTCTCATGTGGTCGACACTTGGGTTGTCCATAAAACGCAGACAATGTGCTTACGGTAGGCTATGCACGCGCCCACGTTGCAGCCGTGAAGTTTGAGCTTATCAGATAAAGACAACTGAATAAATCTGGCGTATATATTTCGCTGCCACACCTGCTGCCGCATTTGTGGAGTCTCATAGTGATACGTAATTGTAAATTAGGAACGGCAAGATCTCAAGTATGACAAAAGAATTTCTGTAATCATGTGGTATTTCTGTTACCATTTTCTAAAATCACGTCTGAAATGGATTTGTGTGTCAGTATTCCACGAAGAGATATGTGCAAAGCCCACGTGCTGTTGTGTCTCGTTTCTGCACATTCAACCAATGCGATGTCTGAAAGACAAAAGTGTTTTTTTATTTATTTATTTTTTTGGTTTGCATGAGTGTGCATGCCCGTGCAGGTCAGTGCATGTGCATGCAGCCACACCCCCCTTTTGGATACAACGGTTTTGGATTCTAGTAAACGGGAATTACATTGGGCTGCACATGTTGTGCTTCAGATGAACAGATCAGCCCCAAGCAATATTTCATGTTTGTATTTTTATGTGATGTATTTCTATTTATATTTGTGTATTTTTTTTAAAAATAACTGAACTTAAAATAGACAATAACTTGCGCTGAACATTCAGTCCTTGGTGTTTTCCCGACAGCGTTCTGAGAGATATAACTCACTTAGCATGGACTAATAATTAGGTGTCAGTGACCTAACATAGACACACTGAAGGTCATTTGATTCTCCAGCAAGCCCTCAAACAGCACGTTTTCATTGCTTTTTTCATTGTGTGCCGCTCTGTTTACACTAGTCTTTCTTTTTCATAACAAGCCTCGTGTTTTCCCAGAGCGGTCCACCAGGGCAACGTGTTAGGATCTACCCAGTGAGTTTTTTTTCTTTCTTCTTTTTTTTCCCCTCACTGCCGCAGTGGTCCGGCCTGACTGTTAGAGGGGGACTCGTCCTCTGAGCCAATTAGACGGGCTGCGTGTTATTATTGCTGTTGTGCAAGCACCTGTGTGTTGGGGTCTGGAAGGGGCTGCTTGTTGTGTTAGCGAAGCTACTGCTCGGTCCTGGTATCGCTGGTTGTTCTTTTTTTGCTCTCATTGAAACCCATTCTAAACGGCAGTCCCAGTCCAGAAGTAGACGTTGTGGCATGCTGATTGGTTGACACAGACTTTTTTTTTTTGGAGGCGGGTGGGCGGGGTGGGGCGGGGGACTGTGAGTTGCTGAGACCGCTCACTAACAAGAAATACGATAGGCTGGTCTTCAAGAAGAAGCAACGCTATGATTTATTCAGAATGGAAAATGTATTTGGGTGAAGCTCCGCCCCTTTATCACTGAAGTGGTGAACTGGCTATTTCAAATTCCGGACTCTTGAGTTCTTGCTAGCTGCTCGGGTAGAGCTAAGGAATGGCAGAGCTAGCCGAGAGTCCACGGTTTACGCATGTGTCACGTGACTTGGAGGTTACAGCCAATCACTGAGCTCAAGGGCTCGCTGATTCAAGTCGCTTATACACATTTCACTGGCTATTTATTTGGGGGGGTAGGAGGAAGCGCTTGGAATTGTGCAATTATGCAAAAGTGATGTCGCTTTTCGATTGGCTCTAGGTTCAGAGCTTTTCCTCTTTCCTGTTTTGTAGCGAACAGGTGTGTAAATTGCAGGGCTGGGGCCCACATCCGTCCGTCTCTGCTTTCCGAGAGCCGAAAAAAGATTTGAAAGAAATTGCTTGTTACAGTGAAAATAGCTAACGCTAAGATTTGTTCTCGACTCAGAAATCCCATTTTAAGTCTCTGGCTTACAGTTATCAGGGCTGAAGGGCTTAATTATATGGTGACATGTTCTTGTGCTTCACTTCACCCCCCCGCCCCCAAACTAAATGGACTCGGTTGTCAATACACGGCTAAATTTCTGAGCCATTAGTTGATGGGAAAGTTATTTATAAGCGCACTTGCGCGTTCCCAGTCCTGGTTGTTGGGGTTCATCCGAATTATCGAGGGATTTTATCTGCATCCTATCCGGTAAAACCGAAGGCATCGCTACCCCGAGTGTGTGAGTTCGTGGTTCTCATGGGGGGGGTTGGGGTGGGGGGGGCGGATGAGACGGTCGGGACGCTTCATTATCTCCTCGTATCCGCAGAGCTTAGCGGTGCCCGCGCCGATTGCCCAAGGAACCCGGCGAGGAAGAGCGACGTCCACGCGGTTGGAAGATGGAGCCTCGCGCCAAGGCGAGGTGGTCTCCGGGCAACAGCCCCTCCTCGGCGCGGGGCGTGTGGCCCCGCTGCTCCGAGCTCAAGGTAGGAACCCCGGGCACCCCCGGCCCCCCCCCGCCCCCCCCCGTCCCGTGTCGCCTCGTTCCCCCCCCCCCCCCCACGGTGGCGTCGAAGGAATGCGAATTTCCGTCGCGTTGCTCGCGAACGACCTCACTTCCTGCTGCGGAACAATGGCGCGCGGCCGTCGGCCGGGATGTTCTCGCCTCGCTTTTCTTTTTTTTTCCGTCCGCCGACGCCGGTCCGTCTTCCGATTTACGTCCGAACGAGAGAAGCAGACCACGCTTCGATTTCCACTCGCTCGAGTGAGTAACTCAGCATATGGTTTAATACAGAAAAACAGCCTCTTCCTTGTAAATACCTGTTGTCGGAATTACTTGGCATTCACGTTCGCTTGCGCATCAAAGTCAAATTTGGGCCGAAGCGAAATAATAAATCGTGCGAGGCAACGGAACTGGCACCGATAATGGCCGCCACGCCGTTCGATTTTTCGTCCATTAGTGGCAGAACATCACTACCGCGGGGTCACGGCCAGCCCGATGCAGGTTTCCTCATAAATAGTTGATGCTCTCGACAGCTGTATCATCCAGCTGGCAAGTAGCCGGACGCCGTGATTCAGTTTACTTACTGCGCCCCGAAAGTGAATTCGTACATTACGCCGATCCAGTGATTTACAGCGATGGCCCCAGAATCAGGGCGGGTCGTGCCGGTGCGAGAGGTTCCACGCTGTCTTCCCCAGCCTGGCTCGCTCGTTAAACCCCTTTCCGGATTCGGACATGGCGCCGGGCCCGGTTTATCTGGACCGGGGGCGGGGCGGTGTTTTCCTAATGACGCCAGTACTGCGAGGGAAGGCGTTAAACGTGAAATCTGCGCACGTTTGGCACGCAACGGGGACAACAGTTTTCCTTCTGAGCGAATTTTGGATTCGAAGAAAATGTGTGACAAGAGTGTGACCGAGACTCCGCCTTAGACTGAGGAAGAGGTCCAGGCGCTGGTGGCGGCCTGGGCAGGATCCAGCATCAAGTGACAGTGGGCGGCTTCCTCTGGGGACAGATACGAGTAAAATGCATCGATAGGCAGGTGCATTTAATCGCTTCGGTCCATCACATTTTTTTTTGCCTTTCATTTAACAGAACTTTGTTAAAAACAGAGCTCGCTCAAATTGCATGAAATTAAATGACTAAAATAAATATAGCTGCAAGCAGCGATGTTGGGGGCCAAGCACCAACGGTGAGCCGTAGCGTATTGGGGGGTCATGGATTGAAAACCTGACCCAAATTCCATCCATAGCAGCTTTGGTGTGTATTGGATGGAAGGGTATATGTTTAATAATTATTTTAAAATCGCAATTTTGAAGTGCTGCTGTAGTGCCACCTCGAGTGATAGAGGCAGCAAATGTGATGCACATGATCTACATGGGTCCCTATTCAATTGCATTTTAAACATTTTTAATTGAGGTGAGGTTCTCAGGACTTTTGAAGGGAGGCTGTATGACAGTATGGGTTCTTTCATACCCTGAAGTATCGTTGCATTCAAGCTAAATTTGAGGCTGTACACATAGTTTGGGCATGGTCAGCCATTTTGTTTAAATTTATATTGTTGTCCTGCAGCCATCTTTGGACATTTGGAAACATCCTTCGCAACGTAACTTAGGGACATAATGCAGATCATGCATTACAAATTTGGTAAATTTTTCCCCAAAAATTCTAAGTGCCAGAAAATGCAATATGGTGGAATTTGTGGGTTGTAGGAGCAAACTTCTTCAGGATAAGCAGGTGCACATGTGGAACAAATTTGGCACTTTTTAGGGTACATATGTAATAATTATTAGAAAATTATTATTTTGAAGTCGTGCTGTAACACCTCTTAGAGTGGTAGTGGCACAAATTTGATACATATCACCTACGTGGGTCCCTCTTCAATTTCTACATTTGCAAATTTTGAAAAGAGGCTGAATCTAAAGGAAGTGTGGTGAAATATCTTTTGAGGAATTTATGCACAGTCATATTAAATAATCTTTAAGAGTTTTGGACTCTTAGGTGGACGTGCTTCTCGAGAGCCTTTAGGGCAGCTTTCAAAGTGTTCCTGTCAAATTTCATACAATCTGGCCTCATGCAGCCTATGCAGATTAGTATTTTGCAAAAAGCGCCCTCTTCAGGCCATATTGCAGTATAATACTGCAAATCTTTGCATGCTCATCCACAATGTGGCTATCAATCAGCTCCTAAACTATCATTGCAATTGATGCTAGTATGTGGCCATATGCCTGTTATGGGCATAGTCAGCCATTTTTTCTACGGTAAAGTTTAAATTAACAGCCCTGGGGCCATCGTATGACATATCTAAATTTCCTTCGCAATTTAACACGGTGACATGGCTTAGATCACACACGCCAAATTTGATGAGAACTGGACAGACATTGTAAGGAGAGGTACGAAATAGTTTATTTTTCAAAAAATCTGAAATGAAAGAAAATCTTATATGCAGGACATCATGGATTCTAAGAAATTATTTGTTTAGGATGAGGAGGTAGACATGTGGAAACAATTTGGTACATGTGCTTGAAATGGGATAGCTGCGCACATTTTTTCAATGTTTAAATTTTGCAGGTGTCATCGCAGCACCACTTAGAGTGTCAGTTGCTGAGAGGTCATGCATAATAAATTGGCAGCAATGCCAGCCTGCTAAATTTTGTGCGTTTTTGAGCATGTGAAAGGGGTGAAGAAGAAGAAGAAGAAGAAGAATCCTAGCACAAACAATAGGGGTCCCAGGCGCACCCTTGGTTCTTGGCCCCTAATAAAACAGGGTTACTGTGTGTCCATTTTTTATCTTTTTGAAGTTTGTTTTGGTACAACATGTTGTCGTTTACATTGCGAGGTTTGAGTCTTCGATGGAGCACCTGTTGTCACTGACAGGGTTACCGTAATGGGGAAGGAGAGCTCTGCATCAGCACTGTTGACAGGGACCATCAAGCATCTGGTTGCAACAGCTAACAAGGATGGGAGTCTTAATCCCTACACATCCCAGAATCTGTATGCATTGTCACATTTTGTTACTCCCAAAATTGGGTGATATGGTTAAAATGCTTAGGCCTATACAAATCACACTGTAGGCTGCGTTAAGGTTGACAGTTACTGTCCAAACCTGCCGAAAGATCACGGAAAGCACTAAAAAAACGATGGAAATGGTGAAAGAATGGAGGAAGTCACAGAGCAGCCAAAAACGATGGAGGCTGTGAAAACCCACAATTCCCATGACAAACACCAGACATATCACCCAGTTATTAAAATAACTATCTGTCAAGCCGCGTCCATTTGTCTGCCAACTTTGCACGAGCAGATTAATCAAACATGTGAACATTTTTCTTTTCAATTGTCAAGGCCAATGTCCTGTCTTTTTTTTTTTTTTTTTGCAAAGATGATTTCTTGACATTGGCACTGTCACTGAATTTTATCTGCGTCAATCTGGACGTGATACACCAAGCTCAAGAAGACCCCGCAACCTGTTAAGTTCATCAGCTGTGGCCAAGTCAGTTGTCAGTTGGCCATTTCATTTCAGTTGATTGCACTGCCTACAAAGCAGAATGGAATTATGTGTGCTGTCTCAACCACTCAACTGGATTTGAGCGCTCCCCTCCACCTATCCCAGCTAGGACCACTCACTCTCCTCCACCTACCCCAGCTAGGACCAATCACTCTCCTCCACCTATCCCAGCTAGGACCACTCACTCTCCTCCACCTATCCTGGCTAGGACCACTCACTCTCCTCCACCTATCCCAGCTAGGACCACTCACTCTCCTCCACCTATCCTGGCTAGGACCACTCACTCTCCTCCACCTATCCCAGCTAGGACCACTCACTCTCCTCCACCTATCCCAGCTAGGACCACTCACTCCCCTCCACCCAACCAACACCACCTGGCTAGGACCACTCACTCCTCTCCTTCACCCAACCAACACCTCCCAGTAAGGACCACTCATTTCCTAACAGCTATCCAACACCACCCAGCAAGGACCACTTGCTCCCCTCCACCCAACCAACACCACCCAGCTAGGACCACTCACTCCCCTTCACCCAACCAACCCCACCCGGCTAATACCACTCACTCCCCTCCTATCCAGCAACCCCCGAAATAGACCCACTTACTCTCCTCCACCTATCCCAGCTAGGACCACTCACTCTCCTCCACCTATTCCAGCTAGGACCACTGACTCTCCTCCACCTATCCCAGCTAGGACCACTCACTCTCCTCCACCTACCCCAGCTAGGACCACTCACTCTCCTCCACCTATCCCAGCTAGGACCACTCACTCCCCTCCACCCAACCAACACCACCCGGCTAGGACCACTCACTCCTCTCCTTCACCCAACCAACACCTCCCAGCAAGGACCACTCATTTCCTACCAGCTATCCAACCCCACCCGGCTAAGACCACTCACTCCCCTCCTATCCAGCAACCCCCAAGTAGACCCACTTACTCTCCTCCACCTATCCCAGCTAGGACCACTCACTCTCCTCCACCTATCCCAGCTAGGACCACTCATTCTCCTCCACCTATCCCAGCTAGGTCCACTCACTCCCCTCCACCCAACCAACACCACCCGGCTAGGACCACTCACTCCTCTCCTCCACCTATCCAACACCACCCGGCTAATGGTAGCAGCGATTCAGCGGGTCCGTACACGGGGGAAGTCCGCACGCTCCAGACGTTTTTTAAAATTATTTATTTATTTATTTATTTTTTTGCCGTCTCTTCTCGGCCTGTGTAGCAGGACCCAGAATCCCCGTCCCGCGCAAGAGCCGAAAGCGAAAAGGGACCCCCACACCCACACCCACACCCGCCCCAGCCCCAGCCCCAGCCCCAGGTTGCTCTCGGTGAGGCGGGCGCCTCGCGCGAAACAGAACCCGGTGCCGGGAACGAACCCCGCGACCCCGGCCCCCCCGAGCCGGGGCGATGACTCAGCAGCTGAGCCGCTTTCCAAACCGGAGTCCGGCAGTTTTTTTTTTTGTTTTTTTTTTTTTTACTACACCGTTCCGAGCGAGCAGGAAAAGACGCCTCGTTCTCTCTCGATGCATCATGGACGTCGTAAAAAGCGCAGCCCCCCCCCCCCCCACCCCCCTCTTTATGATCCCTGTCCGCGTTAATGACGCTGAAATATTGCCGCCGTAAAATCCGTTTGGGTCCTCCCCCGATTGTAACCCCGATGACTTGTTTTGCGCCGCGACGCCGCGCGTACTGAAAGATCCCTGCCGCTGTGCCAACAGAGGGCATGTCTGTAAGGTGCTTTACCCCCCCCCTACCCCCCCGCCCCCACCCCGCCCCCCGCCCCCAAACGCATGTTTTCAACAGAAACCTTGTGTGTTTGTGAACGATCACGCGGCGAGTTAAGCAATGTTTTTTTCCATTGTAACGAAGGAAGAAGAAGAAAAAAAAAAAAACTTTTTCTTGTGAGTTCAGGCGGGTGGGGAGGTTCTTCAGAGTACAACCCAAACGCGTTTAATGGGGAATTTAATGGGGGGAGTTTAATTGGCTGACGCGGAGTTTGTGTTCGCGCAGATGGACCGGTGAGGTGGGAAGGGGGGCTGGCCACACAGTGGATTAGACCTGCATTAGACAACAATAATAAATAATTTAAAAAAAGCTCCTTAATGGAGCATAATTGGTCAAAACTCAAGAAAACACCCTCGAGACTATTTAGAGGAATTTTGAGCAGGCTAGGTGCGGATTACCGCATTTGCGTTTCTGTTAAGTAATCCCGCAGTAAATCTCCCAGCATGCCTCTCTCCGTTTCCAACTTGAAAGTACTCTGGGCCAGTTTTCCCCGCCCCCCCCCTTCTTTTTTTATTTTTTATCGCTGTACGCAGGGCGGGCACGAATGCGCATTTTTTTCCCCACGTCTGTGGGCGGGGCGTAGAAACGACCCCGTAAAGCTGTCCCAGCCGGGAAGCCCGATGAACTCCCTGCACCGCGGAGCCGAGGGGGGGTGGGGGGGGTGGTGGGGCGAGGGGGGAGGGGATGTGGCTGCCAGGAGAGCGCCATGTGACTCCGGGCTCCGGCGGCGGGCTACGCTAAACCGGCAGCGTGCAGCGCGGGGCGTCGCCGCGGGTTACTGGCCCAGCCAACGGGAGCTCGCTCGCCATGCTTTAGCGTGTAGTCACTCTGCTGTCAAAAATCCTGCATGTATTACTACTATTACTTTATTATAATAATAATAATAATAATAATAATGCGGTTTATTAGTACGGTACATGCTACATTGGCAGCCCGGTGTGCTCAACAGAAAGAAAATTGTTATAGAAATTGATATTGACGACTGGATGTAGACATAAATCTGAGAACACGGGGGGGGGGGTAGTGCGTGTAGTGGGTAATTAGGAAGTGGGTCTTGTGACCCCGGGGGTTGCAAGTTTGAGTCCTTGCGGGGGGCGCTTGCGCTCGGGCAGGTATTTTTTTTTTTTACCCGCTGGTTACGCGCGCGGGGTCGTCCCTCCTAAGGGCGTCCGAGTGAAATAATACCAATCGGGTAATACCACCAAAAAACTCCACTGTGCGGGCGTGGCCTCTGCGTCGGCCGGAAATAAGAGCATCGATTAAAAGCCGTTGGGCGGGATCTGTCTCGGTCTCCAGATTTCCAGCCCTCGCTTTTTTAACGGCCTCTCTGTTCCCTCCTCGGCCGTGAGGCGGATTGCGCCGGAAGCTTCCGAGGGCTCTCCCTTTTCTGTCCCGGCGGCGTCCTGGAAAGGCGGAACGACGATAAGAGGACCGGGGGCGCGGACCCGGCGACCGCGAGAGAGAGCGGAGACGGAGACGGAGGAGCTATAAAAACCCCGATCGATTCGTGCCCAGGATGCGTAAGGGCGCTCCGTGTTTACGGCATCCGGTCGAGGCGCGCGCACGTGAAGTTCCGAGTGTGCTCGAGCGTGCGCTCGCGGCGCCCGTTTCCTGGAAGAGCCCGACCCTCCCGGCTCGGGGGGGGGGGGGGGGGGAAGTGCGCTGAAGAAAAAAAAAAAGTCCGTTACGTATTGATTTCAAAATGAAACGTGAAAGTGTCTCAGGGAGTCTTTACCCGTTGAACATCCAGAACTCGCGGACTGTCGAGTGGCGCGTCCTGCTAAGGCGCGGTGTTTTAGTAAAGCGGCGTGGGCTGCGGCAGCGCTAACTGTGGGTAACGACTCCCGGGGGGAGGGGCGGTAGTGGGAGTGGGAGTGGGAGGGGGAGGGGGAGGGGGAGGGGTCTTGGCGGCGGCGGAGACTAGCGCGGTCGATCGGGCGCCTGCGGTTCCACCGCGAACCGGAGGCCGCCAACTGTCTGACTGGCGGGATCGACCCTGGATGTTCCAGTCAGAAGCCCGGTCTAAAAATAAAAACTGGCCCATTTGAACAGGGATTTAAAAAAAAAAAAATTATCCACACTTTGTCTTCCTGTGATCTTTGACCTTCACTTATCTTGCTTATTAAAAACCCATATCCAGCCATTTCCCTTTGCCTGCCCCTTTAAATGCAAACATTGTTTTAAAATCCAATTTTTCCTTTCTAATACACACAGGAATTACCCCCCCCCCCAAAAAAAACAAAACAAAATAATAAATAAATGGAAATTTCCGGTTAAGTAGTACATTTGACGTTTACACGGTCTGATCATTGACAGAACGTACGATGTGGTTCCTGGGTTAAGTTTGAAACGAGCCCCTCGCCTTCTGTTGTCACGTTAGCGTGAGCTAGCTAGCGCGTTACGAACCCAGCTGTGAGCCCCCTCGTGCAGTGTAACTCCGGCGCTCGCTAATTAGCTCACCGCGCACGCGCGCATCATCTGTCAGCGCCGGGCCTGGAAACGGCGGCGCGGCGGTGTCGCGTTACGCCGCTCGGCTGCGCACGAGGCCCCTGGAAAAAAGGCCCAGAATGCCTTTGGGCAGGAGACCGGAGAGAGAGAGAGAGAGAGAGAGAGAGGCTCGGGCCGGGGGGTTCACGGGCGGGCGGGCGGGCGCGCTAGCTTTCGGTTACGCCGCGGAATCCACGTGCGGCGGCCCCGAATTCCGACCGCGCGCACGAGAGCTGCTAGTTACCCCGCTGGATTCCCGCCGTATGTCCCCCCCCCCCCCCCCCCCCCGAAAAAAAAAAAAAAAAAAACGTGTGTGCGTTCCTACAAAGGCAGGGTACGGTTACACGGTGTACGCTTTAACGATTACAGACATAGTCATGCGCCCCCCCCCACCCCCCCGGGAGTCTCGGGGGTCCCCCCGGCAGAGGAACAAAGGAACGCATCAATCGCCATTCGCGCGTTTCTGCATTGCATTACATTACATTACCGCCATTTAGCTGACGCTCTTTATCCAGAGCGGCTCTAAGCATTTTTACATAGCATCCGTTTATGCGGCTGGATTACGTACTGAAGCAACGCAGGCTAAGCGCCTCGCTCGCGGGTAACAACGGCTGTGTCCTCCCTGGGAATCAAACCCGCAACCTTTAGTTTGCCTAGCCAGTTCCCTAATCATTGTACTACTGTGCCACCCCTGAATTAAATTATGATCGCTATATTTTTGCTCGTATGGATTTTTAGCCAGCGGGTTGAAGCTACTTAGCGTGTTTTTTTGCGCGTACGGTCGGAACGTTTCCCCGAAACGCGGGGCCGTACCCCGGCCTTTTCTAAACATCTTATCGCGGGAGTTTACGCGCCCCCCCCCCCCCCCCGCCCCCTCCCCCCTCCCCTTTTTCTTTCGATTGAAAGCGCGCCCGTGTTTGTGTTCGAGCTGGAACAGAGAACGGCTCCGCACGCGAGAACAATCGCCCGGGGGCGTGTGGGTGGGGGGGGGGGGGGAGGCGGTGGGGGGGGGGGGGTGGAAAGGCAAACAAACGTGGCGGGAGCGAGGAAGGGCCGTTGCCGCGGGAGACAATGGGCCCCCCTCCCCGCGACGACGCCGCCGCCGCCGCCGGCCCCGCTCCCCGCTCCCCAGCGTCCTCCCCGGGAGAGAAAACAAAAAACAGACGAAGGCGAAGTTCCAGCAGAGAAAACCGTCTGCAGAGACGGGGGCTTTTATTCTTAGCCCCTCCGCTAGCCGACGGGCCAGATGGAGTTTCGCTGAGGAAACAGGTTGTTATTTTTTTCGGGGGGGAAGGGGAAAGGGGGGGGGGGGTGCCCTTGCCCCAGCCCCAGCCCCAGCAGCGATGTTGACGCGCCGAGGGGGGGGGAATTTGGACGGAATCCGAAAAAAATCATGCCCGAGCGTGCCTCTGTCTCTCGGTGTTCGGACCGGCGCTCTTCAGAACCAGCGCGTGTTTCTGGCTGCCGCTCTCTGTAAACGCGGCCCGGCGGGCTAACGCAGTCCCAGCTCTGCGCTGTGCGCTGCGCCCTGGGCCCCTCGTCCGGCTGCGCCCTGGGCCCCTCGTCCCGGCTGCGCTCTGGGCCCCTCGTCCGGCTGCGCTCTGGGCCCCTCGTCCGGCTGCGCTCCGGGCCCCTCGTCCGGCTGCGCTCTGGGCCCCTCGTCCGGCTGCGCTCTGGGCCCCTCGTCCGGCTGCGCTCTGGGCCCCTCGTCCGGCTGCGCTCCGGGCCCCTCGTCCGGCTGCGCTCTGGGCCCCTCGTCCGGCTGCGCTCTGGGCCCCTCGTCCGGCTGCGCTCCGGGCCCCTCGTGCGGCTGCCCGTTCCCCCCTGCCGGAGCTCTCTTCTCAGCAGGTGTCGGTAATCGGAGCCCAGCGGGTCGTTAGCGCTAATTGGCTGCATCTGTGGGCGTGGCCGCCCCCGGGCTTTAATACGGCTGCTTTTCTGTCTCACTTTTTTTTTTTTCTCGCTCCTGGCCTGTTGACCTGGTCCCTGTGCGGTCTGTTTCTATCTTTTCCAGTTTCCAGTTTTTGCTTTTTACACCCCTGAGCAACACTTAACGCTCGTCTATGCTAATGGCTTTACACCCCTTGTTTAGATATTATACTTTTTTTGTTGTTTAGATTTTGTTTAATAGACTCTTGTTTTTACCTTTTGATTTTATGCTTGGTCTCCCCCTTGTTAAAAGAAATGAGTTCCAGTTTGTAACAACTGTCAGTCAATCTGTATTTTTTTAATAGTGCCATTTAGAAACAGGCTGTCACTCAGCGTTTCTCTGGAGGAATCAAGAACCCAGCAAACCCCAGTTGAGCCACGTTGGATAAACCTGACAGTTTTTTTTTCCCCAGGCAGTCAGCTGGTACAGCGACACTACAAAGAACTATTTTGGACCAAGTGGCAGTGTGGTGGACTGGTAACTGAGAGGTTGCTGGTTTGATTCCCGGATGGGGCACTACCCCCACGATCTTTGAGCAGAGGATTGCTTCAGCAGTGTTTACCTCTGGGGTCTGCGCCCCCTGTGTCCTGGAGAGCCACAAGCTTTTGCTGGTTTTTTTGTTTTCACCTTAAAATCAGCACCCAGTTAAGACCCAAGTAACTTGGTGAAGTGAGGCGGCTGTGTAATCAGCTGCACTTAATTGACTCGTTAATTGACAGTGGAAGCCAGCAGAGCATGCGGCTGATCTAGCTGTATAAATAGATTCGGTGGAACCTGTGCAAGGCACTCCGGATCCAAACCGCCTCACTGTTATGACAATCTAACGGCCTGCCGGCTCAAACCGATTGACGGTCACGTGACCTTGTCGCGAGCTCCGCCCTTTTCGGCGGCGCGGAGACGTGCCTTCCCCCCCCCCCCCCCCCCGCGCGCGCGGACTCCATGCTCGGCCGGCCCCGGGGCTGTTGTAGCGCCGGGTGGGGTCGAAGGTCACGGGGGAGGGGCTCCATCCCGTTACCGGGAAGCCACGTAGCGGGGGCGCTCGCCGCGAAAACAACGCTTCCGGGCGGCGCTTCTAAAAACACGAGGCCCGACGCCGCCTCTCCGCGGCGCCGGCGCGGAGCAGCCGGCAGCTCTTCCAGACGGTGGAGGCCCGGCGGACCCGGGGGGGGCGGTGCGTTTCGCGGCCGAGCCCGTCTCCCCCCCCCCGCCTGCGCGCTCGCCCCCCCCCAGCGCTTGTGTTAGCGCGCGGCGCGCGCCACAGGAAGTGCAGATAACCGAGCGAGGCGCCTGGAGCGCGCGATGGCGTTTTCTGGCCCCCGCCGAGCGCGTGCGCGATAAATCCCCGGGAGGGGGGGGTTGTGGGGGGGTTTGGGAGGCCGCGGAGCCACGACCGCGGTGAAAGTGAAAACATCTGCGACGCCGGTCCCTAAAATGGGTCCCACACTTCCCCCCCCCCCCCCACACACACACACACACGCCCCGTTACCACCCACGCCGCCGCACAGTTAGATTGGCGCCCTCGTCAAAAAGGAGCTGTCGCCGCTCCCTCCCTCGGAAATTCCAGACGGTGCCAGACTCCGCGTTAGCGTTAGCGCTAGCATTAGCGTGCGCGCTGGCCTGTCCCGGGTCTCGCGCGGTTAATTTGACCGATTCG